>NC_087257.1:17995000-18295000 GCF_037042905.1 Lytechinus pictus
GTTGAACTATTGAACTATTTCTTCAACTTGACAGAATAAAAGAACAGTTAATGTTTCATGTAAGAGGTGGAGAAATCAAACGCAAGGATTTAAGTACCATTATAACAGTTGTCTGTGAAAATAACTCTTTTCCTCATGAAATACTCTCCACATTACAAATTTGTAGTTCCTCTCCTGACATTTGTGCCACAAATCAATACGATAAAATGAATAAGAAAAAGTGTGTCTATTGTACAACAGAGGCGAGTGGATATTAATGAAATTAATGTATCACACCTTTCTCATATAAAGTTCTATAACTCCTGCTCATAATTGAAATTTGGAAATATGAAATAATTGATTATAAGTTTTCTGTGTATTTACACCCTTTGTCTACACAATGTATCATTTATTTCTCATAGACTTCAAATGTATGGGGCCACCTGAGCACTGTTTCAGGATAAATGTGATAAGCTACTGAAATGATCCAATGTGCTTGGTTGATAATAATAATAATAATAATAATAATAATAATATTAATAATAATAATGATGATGATGATGTTGATGATGATGATGATGATGATGATGATGATGATAATGATATTAATAATAATAATAATAATAATAATAATAATGATGATAATAAAAACAATAATAATGATAATAATAATAATAATAATATAGGTATAATAATAATAACAATAATAATATAGGTATATTTACCCAGGGAAGCCACTTTACATGTAGTTCTGAAAACTGTTCCCCCAGCAGGCCCGGCTATCATTATTACCATGATAATGATAATGGATACATGTGTAAAATAATACCACGTTTTATGAAACAGGCTCATGTACATGTACATCATTAACTACCGGTACTGCAGATTCCCATTACAAAAACAAGAACAAAAACTTATGTTAATAACCAGTATTAAAATCAGAGAATCATGTGGATGACTAAGCCTTACTGTATTTATCTGCCAAATTTAGCTACTGTCCACATTTGTTTGTAGTCATCCCTTGAGCTATTGCCAGAATTAGTCTTATTTTGGTATCATTGTGCCTGTACTAATCCCCACTTGTCAAACACTCTTTATTTTCATGCTTTAATATGCTGGAAACTTGGCATAATCACAGACCTTTTTTGTGGTTGAAATCACTTACAACATTACTCTCTTTGCAAAACAGTACCAGATTTTTGCAAATTGATATTATGAAAATGCATTAAGTGCAGAATGGAGAGGATTGAAGTATATGAACGAAGAGAGGGTCTGTAGGGGAGGGGACAGGGAAAGGAAGGTGCCCCTCGGTAGCAAGTAAGATCTTCCTATATTTTGAGATAAAAATATGAAAACTCAGTGTTTCAGAGGAGTGAAGCTAAGAAAGCTTCTATGTTCTGTATTACAATGTATATGAACAAATACCTCCACCTTTTAACAGTGAACTTGTTATGACTTTCTTTTTTCTTGATTCAGTTGGGGAGCTAAAAGCGGAACTAGAGAAGCAGTTATCTGAATCTGAGGCTCGGAGTGATCAAGAGAAGCAGAGTCTAGCCCAAGAGCTCTCCAGGGGAAAACAAGCCGTCATAGGTCTCATGCAGGTAAGAGGGACCATTTGTCCCTTCTTTCTTATCTACCCATCTTTGAATGCATTATCTTTCTATGATACTGGGCCTGTTAATCCATGCGTGCATGCATCTGTCCGCCCATCCCTCCGTCCGTCCAACCATCCATCCAACCATCCATCCTTTCATCCATCCAACCATCCATCCATCAATCCATCTATCCAACCGTCCGTCTGTCTGTCTGTCCATCCATCCATCTATATTTTATTGTTTAAAAGAGAAATTAGAAATCCTCTGAAAATTCAGTTTTTCCCAATTGATCGCGGGCTCGGCAGCCATTGAGCAGCGCCAGATTGACATTGCTCTTTCCCTTAAATCGTTGAATGCCAAACAGCGTAGCAGCAACTTCCATCTTTTAACATCCTTTGGTCTGACGTGGCCGGGGCTTGAACTCCTGACCTCCCGGTTTGGAGGTGGACGCTCTTTCAACCAAGCCAACACAGCAGTTTAAAAGAAATTGAATAGTAAAAAAGGCATTCATATTAGTACACCTTAGATCTAGAAATAATCTATTCCTACATGTGCACTATGAAATGTTACATTTCACAGACCAATAAACAGAAATTGAAATTGATTGATTGAATTGATAATCTGGCTTTAGCCATCCCATGTGGTATTAGCCTATGTGAGAAGAAGACCATCTGCTTGTGAATCAAGTGAATATAAACCCTTACATTTTACTTGTCAAATAAATACATGTACATGTACACCTGAGCCCCGTCTTACAAAGAGTTACGATTGATCCAATCAATCTCAACTGTATGGAAATCCATCCATACCATAATTGTTCCTACAGGAAATTTGCACAATCTCCTTATTAAACAAAGAGAATCTCACTGAATCTTCAAGAGAACGATGAATGTATGAATACATCTTATCTGGAAAATCATTTTTAAGAAATTTTTAAGGTTTTGACGTTGCTGGCCGTCCATAGTTGTGATTGATCGGATCAATCGCAACTCTTTGTAAGACGGGGCCCAGACTATTAACATGTACATGTAGGATAGATTTTAGATTTCTGTATATCTATAGGCTATATATTTACGTACAGTTACATGCACATGAAGCTGCACCGCTGATGGTGGTAGAACTCCCATATTTTTTTTCATTCAGCATGCCTGCATGAAGCTTCATGTACCTTTAAAAGAGGAACGAATGTTCCCAGCATGATATTTCAGAATTTCTCAGGAACTTGTCGCTTGTGAGGAACTGGTCATAAGATGAACCTCCATCAACACCGTCATACTGACACCCATCAAGATCATCTGATACTGTATGGTGTTAGGAGGTTGAAAGAAGGTCACATGGAACTTTCATGTAAATTAAGGCACAAAACCCCTCAAACTTTGTTTGTTGCTAGACGACCAACCCTCATAAAAAAGTTGCTATGATAGCAACTCATGCTGGAATATCATCTTTCACTGGAAGAGCCAATCAAAAATCAAAATTTTCACTGTAGTTGTCATTCAAGAAAGACTTGCTATCAAGTACCATAGCAACTCTTTCTGAAATGGGGCCCAGCTGACTTTTATTTATTAATTCAAATGTGACCCA
Source organism: Lytechinus pictus (assembly GCF_037042905.1). NCBI lineage: Eukaryota > Metazoa > Echinodermata > Echinoidea > Temnopleuroida > Toxopneustidae > Lytechinus > Lytechinus pictus. The sequence continues at coordinate 17,998,159 of NC_087257.1, forward strand.
CCCCCAAAAAAAAGAAGAAAAAAAACTCAAACAAGATCTGTGACATCACCCAATACAACTCTCCCCTTGGAAAAAAAAATACACCCCTAAACTTCCTTTTTTTCTCATTTTAATGATATGACAAACAATTCATTAATGATATATACAATGTAATGTTGTCATTAATTCTATTAATACATTCCCTCTCAAAAATAAGACAACCTGATCTTGTCATACTACATGTACATGTAGGTAAACAGGGAAGTTGCACACATGTGATGTCACAGATCTTGGTCGCATTGCCAATTGGAGGATCTTCATAGTTAGAGATCTCAATACAAATGCTCATAACGTTCTCAGTATTTCATCCAATCTTCCTCAAACTTTCATTGATCTGTTTCTTTGTTCTTCCTTAAATCCAAAATCAGCTTTTTCAAGGTTTTCATTCACCTTTAAATTGTACCACCAATGACAAATAATAGCAAGGTAGCAAAAAATCCAAGAAAGAAATTGGATAGACAATAAGGTGGTGATTTTTATTTTTACCTGATTGCTATTTGAATGCTCGTAAGCAAGCAACTAGAGGACTGACAGCTTTAGGTCCTCTCCGAGGGACCTGGTAATGAGAATTGATGCCTTACTAAATCGAACCCGGGTCACCGGAACCCGAAACCCCCGCTCTACTGTCTGAGCTATCGCGCCTTAGACATTCTGTTACTCTACAAATGATAAAAGTGGTATTAAAGAAGGCTTTGTAGTGCATCTCCTGTTCATGGTCTGAGCAAGGTGGTGATGCATTGTATGCCACATGCAATCTGAAATTTGAGTGTGAATTTTTTGTCACCCCCCCTGAAACCATTTTCGAAGTTGGGCAGGTCCAAGCTATTGTCCCCTGTGAAGCCAAAATTAAATCTTTGTCTAAATCTAACATATTGTATGTCATTTTAGAGCTTTCATGTATACTCTGAAGTTTTTGCCCTATATTTTTTTTCTTCTGAAAACGTAAAGTTAATGAATGCCAAGGTCACGATTCCAAGAAATTATTAATTAGCGTGACGTACGGGACATCTTATTTTTTGATCTGCAGATAATGCAAATTATATGTTTGAAAATATTTCTGTGGGGACTTGTAGTACTAAGTTGATGCAAACATTTGAGAAAAAAATTATTTTGAAAATTAATTAATTAAGTTAATTATCTGGTGTCCAACAGGCAGTGTCCCGTACGTCACAATTTAGCATATGTTTTTTTAGATTCTAATCAAGAAAAAGTTGAGCAGTTTTCTTCACACTTTGGAGAGTTCTAATTACTTAAAGTGAATTTACTGAAGTAATATCATGTTTAATTATATCAGCTAAGTAAGCTTTGTGACGTACGGGACAAATGTGTGACGTACGGGACACACCATAGGATTTCTATGTAATTCTAATTAGGGTTATTTTTCAATTAGGAGCAAAGATAAATTAAATTGAGATAAATAATATTATATCAATGGTTGAATATTGGTAAAAGGCTGATAATAAAGTTATAATTTGCAATAAATAACAAGGGTGCATATATTAGCATACTTGTACATGTTATTATTTAAATCTTTCATAATTAAAAGGTCATAAAGTTTTTTTTATTTTTTGTTTAATCATATACTATAATAGAAATATATATCACTCATAATAATCCATGTAAAACTTACTTACATGTACTTTGGTTTACATCCAGTTATTTAGAAATTTTGATGAAATTTCACTTTCCCCATTCATTTAACACATGGAATTATTTGCAAGACATCTTTCATAACATTTATAAGGTCATAAAGTGTTTGCTATGTTTTGTTTCAGTGTATGCTACAGTGTATTAAAGAAATATATATCAATCACGATAATCCATGTAAAACTTAACTTACTTTGGTTTACATCAAGTTAATTATAAATTTTGATGAAATTTCACTTTCCCCATTCGTTTTACACATGGACAAATGTCCCGTACGTCACATGTCCCGTACGTCACAGCGCGGATGTTTATATTTTGAGCTATTACATAATAACAACAATGAGTTATATCATTTCATTCATGGCTAATGAAACTTGATAAGATACAAGATGAAAACATGATAATGACAGATTTCCAGCTTATTCCAGTTCACAGAGTTTTAATGACAAACTTTTAAAAAAAAAAAATCAGCTTTTGTCTGGTCCCGTACGTCACAGCGCATATTAATTAAAATATTACGTCGTTAACGGAATTGTAGATCACTACTTTTTTTACTGAATAAAGAGGGCACAACTGGCCTTCCAAAATCCATCAAAGAATCTCTGTTGTGCATTTATTTTTTATGTTACACAACTTTAAAGTCTCTAAATGTCCCGTACGTCACAAGTCAAATAGCTTGGACCTGCCCAGTTATAAAATGCTTCATGTTTGTCTTGACCAAGGCGTAATTGTTCAAAGGGAATCCATAGTATTTGATTTTCATTTGATTTCCCTTGTACACTGTACTGTACATGTCCAACCCATAATTGGCAAGCTACATGTAGGATCTGATGACCAGGTTAACAAATCAAATACGTTCATGTACAAAAACATACTGTACTTAAATAGAGAAGTCTTTCTGGTAATGATTTAATGATAATAATAGTGACAATAAAAACAAAGTCATACACCCCTGTAGCAACAAAAGCAACAAGGACTACATGTACAGCAAGGAAAACAACAAGAACAAAAACATTAAAAACATGATGATAATGAGTTCACTAACATTTATTTCAGGCACAGAAAATTATCAAAATATCAGTGTTCTGCAATAAACTTGATGTAGTACATGTATATGATTGTATCCCACTGAAAATGAATATGTTCAGTAAAATAATTGCTGAAAATAAGTACCGTATTAAGCTTTATATTGAAAATTAATGTTGGATACAAAAAGTCACTTTTGTTTAGTATGAATATCTTATCGTTACAGTCTACAACTCTGGCAGGAAATATTAATGTCACCCGTTAGCCCCTCTCCCTTCTAATAAAGCAAGCCCAATAATACCGATGACAGTTTGCTGGGCGATGAGTCAGTCCGTCAAACCTGTTATCTCGTTTGTGAGTGGTTTCCTGACGCTCTATATTAGATGAAAATGATGCAGTGGTTTTCCTTGTGGCCCAAAATATAAGTTTATTTAATGAAGAGATAATTGGAAGAGCCCATACCTTGCCTGACCTTGCATCATTGCATGTTGAGTGATAGATAGTTGTATGAGAGTCATTGTTTATCATGTGTGGGGGAGCCGTGGTGTAGTGGTTCTGACTCTTGCTTTGTAAACAGAGGGTCGTGTGTTAGAATCCCACCACGGTCTTGCATCCTTTGGCAAGGCATTAATTCACACTTTGCCACTCTCGACCCAGGTGCTAAATGGGTACCCGGTAGGATGTGAAAGTCAATGTAGCTTGTCCAGTACTGTGTGCGCCTCACCGGCGACTGACTGGAATACTCCCCAGGGAGTGGAGGATGTGCACACATTGTGTGTGGGAATGAATGATTGAATCCGATGACCGAGGTAATAATATGTTTGTAAAGCGCTTAGACATGTCGTTCCGATGTATTAAGCGCTATATAAAAGTGGATTATTATTATTATGAAAATAGTTGCTTGATTGTTATGAGTACACATATACCTTTTTGGTCTTTATTTTCTTTTGAAATAGCTAGCAGAAATGTTAAATTCTTTTATTAATATGCTTGAAATAATTAATGGCTTCCTTCAGTTTCCCTGGTATTTTAATCAGATTTGCAAGCTTGTTGTGGACTTACATATACATGTATATCAAGGTTTGTGTGCAAACCTTGAGTTAGTGTGAAAAGAGTGGGCCGATTTTTCTAGTTTTTGAACCCACAACCCTATAATTACAAGGTAAGAGTCATAACCACTGTACCACATGCTATGAAAATATCTTTTTTGTTTTGTTCATTGTTTTAGAGGAACAACTACAGGTATACAATGTATGCAAGTCTTTATTTAATTACTATTAATTTACAAGACCCTGGTGAGGGAACATGTGTGTCATCATCAACAGAAATAGAAATCTAGATGATTTGAATAAGATAAGCTTATTAGACATTCTCTAGACTGATTCGTCATGATGAGACATGGGGGTTCTCCCCAGGTGCTCTTTTATGTCTATGGTAATTTTCAAGTGACAAATTTTTCCCAGGACAATGCTTTTTTGAAAGTATTGTGTTCATCTAAAATTAGTGTATTAGGGGAATGTCAATCTCTAACACAGAAAAAAAGTGTTTTTTTTTCAGACAAGACTCATGGTGACTGAAATTTACATCACAGTGCACGTGTATCTAACCATGTTTGGTGTACATTATAAAAGTTAATTGATAATGATAATGATGATAATTACAGGATCATCTATATCATACAATACTTTTCCTGTGATTTTCTTCAGCATACACTGTTTTATTTCCATACTGTAGTATTCAATAAATAGTATTCATACAAACTTTAACAGTGTGTATTTAAAGTGTAACATAGCTCGCGTGCACTTGCAAAATATCTTTTTGTTTCCAAATTTCGGCCATATGCATGTATTTCTAAAAATCTTTCTTAAAATATAAGCCCTTATTTAAAAAAAAATTAAAACATTTTAAGTGACTTAATAAAGATAATTTTGATTGGAGCATATAGAGTGCCGTAAAACCAAATACACGACCCACATTGGCAGTCCCAGCTTCTATCGACAAAAATTGGAAAACCTGCATCAAAATTGACCTCGTTACTCTTAGCAGATTTAAATCAAAGCTTTACACCTGCTAGAACCCTGCAAAATCCTTTGTTAAACTTGTGCTTACCCTGTTTTTTTATAAATTATCTAAGAAATAATACATACATGTATTTACAACACATTGTATTGTACTGTTGACTGATGTTTGTGGACCGTGGCTCAAACTCTGTGTTAACACACCCTGTGACATGTAAACAGTATAAGGAGAGGGTGGTAGGTAGTCACCCCCCCCCCCCATCCTGAGCTAAAGTCATCTCCTTCTCGCCTTGTAAATTTCCTGAATCATGATTAGAGATGAAAGAGGGATCAAGGAGAGAGGGGTGAGAGCTTGGCAGTGAAAAAGAGACAGAAAAGGGAGTTTTAGTAACCAATTTGAAAAACATTTTTATGATCTTACATTTAGGATGACGAGGAAATTTCATGAAAGCTTTGGCTTGGCACTGACCAGTTGTCATTAACCAGCATAATTTTTTAAACAGGTCTTTCCTTTTTATCTTTTATAATGACACTTAGTTAGAACTTTCAATAGGCCAAGGATAAATTATCCTGGTATTACATTCCAAATTGTGTCACATTTTTTTAGACACTGCTACACAAAATGGCATGAGGGTAGAAGATTATTTTTTTTTACATAAGACTGTACAGAACAAATGTAAAAGCTTTTCTCCTCATATTTAAATGACCAAAATTCTAATCAGATTCGGTAAGCAAAATTATTCCCTTTATATGTTATGCATAATAACATTGATTCACAAATGTCATTGTTAGGCTGTCAGCAAGTTTGCTGTCATTTGAATGTGTACCAGAGAAATTAACCTTGTTTGATGAACATGATTTTGTTGGCGGAGGTGGTAATTAAGTAATTTACTAGGACAAAGGGGTATATGCCATGGGGATATTATTGCTTTGACAGTTGCCTTAATTCACTCTTTCCTTCTTCATCCTAATTTTCCTTCTTCCCTGTCTTCCTCTTTGCTCTTCTATTTCTTATCTCTCCATGATATACATTTATTCAAAGAATGCCACTGGCTGTACCTTATTACTTTAGATTTGTTTCTCTGGAAAGAAAAGTTGTTAATTTTTCTTTAGAAGGTAAGTACTGTACACACACGCAAATACATGTAGAATGTATTATTTTTTAACCCAATGTCAAAGCCAAAGATCACAGCGAAAGCTGATGTGTGAAAACTATCCCGTTCAGATACTCTACACAGGAAGTCAGTGAAGGTTGGCTATAATGAGATATGAATCCTTGCAATGATAGCCAGCGTTGGACACCCTCCGCAGGCTCAACGTCATACGAGAGCCTGTCTCATGACCGGAATCGCGTCGGTTTTAATACCGTCCATCTGATGACCTCACCCTACTCCTTGTTAAAATCTCAGTCAGCAAAAGTTTGGCTGGAGAGAAATTAAAGTACTGATTTGACTAAATCGTTTTGCTTTGGACAAAGTCGTGAGTCACGTGTTCGGAAGAGTCCAAATGCTTCCTGAGGTAAATCTTCATCAGCTTGAGGTTTTTTTATCCCACTAGATGTATATAATTTGGGCCCTGTTGCAGAGATAGTTGTGATCAAACACAATAAAAAAAAAACACAACTGATTTTACAACCAATGAAATGAGCGTGATAGGGACTTACATGTACAATTGATTTTTTACTTTCATCTTAAACACAACTCTTTTTGCAATGGGTCTCTGGCGGGTGTTTCATAAAACTGTTCGTATTAAGTTAAGAGCGAATTTAAGAACGACTGGTGAGCCTTTTTAACGCCCTAAATATTTGTCAATGAACATTTAATGGGGAATATCATTTACCACAAGAAAGAATCACCAGTTGTTCTTAAATTAACTCTTAACTTACGAACAGCTTTATGAAACGGCCCCCTGATCCTGTATTAAAATGATTAGTATTAGGAGTGGGCTATACATGGGTCAAAAATACTTTTATTGTAATTTCAATATGACAACAGTTTTTTTTTATTCCTTGTAATGTATCTCAACATAAAATGACAATATTTTTTGTCTCGGGTCCGAGAAAAAAGTGTGCCGGGCCAAAATCCAAAATGGCCGCCAAAACCCCCCAAAATCACAGTTTTGGCCACAACTTTTTTATTTGGTGGTCAATTTCTCTGGTTTTGGTGTCTATTCATATGTTTTGGGGGGCAGGCAATATGTTTTTCCTATAATTAGTACTTTTAAACCATTATTTGTAGAGTTAAAAGGTAATTATACCTAAATTTTCCAATTTTTATAGCCTTTTTTCAGCCAAAAAGTAGGTTTTAACATCCTGGGGTTCTGGGATGTTAGATGGTACGAGGTCAACAATAGCAAGCAGCTTCATATAGCTATATTGCTTTTATTCCTCCACTTTGGGTTTTACGGATATTTGTGAAATATATCTTATTAAATAAAAAAATGTCAATTATCCATTGGGGCTATACAGTATACATATATGTACAATGTACTGTACATACATACTGCACTGCATATATGCATTGGCCACCATGACAGATAACAAGGCTTGTATAAACTATAGTGTCATAGAAATGAGCTCTCAGGTTTAGAATTAGATGCCTCAGAAATTGAAGATATGTTTGTCTCAGAAATTTAGGACATGTTTTGTCAAATATGCTAATTTAGGGGGCGGAGAGAGGTAATTTACACTGTAGCAATTCTGGGCCCCGTTGCATAAAAATTTACCATTATGTTAACTTAACTTAATGGTAACTTGCATGCAATCCTTTATTCTGATTGGCTGTTGATCAGCGTTACCATGATACTAGTAGTTACCTGACCTCATAAACATAGGCCAGTTAGACACCAGAACCAGGTTTTAAAAAAAGCCTCCAAATGAAGAAGATATGGCTAAAAATGTGATGTAAGTATATATACATTTATGTGATATTTACATGTAAGTGTAATTTACGTTGCTGGTTTCACCATGTACATCAGCTGACAAGGAATCAAATTCACAATCTAATTCTAAACCTTTGAAGCTCATTTCTATGACACTATACAATGTAGTTTATATATACAGGCCTTGTCATATGCCATGGTGGTCAATGCATGGATATATGCAGCTAGTGTAGTATGTACAGTGCATTGTACACCGTATAGCCCCAATGGATAAATGACATTTTCTTTTATTTGAAAAGATATATTTCACAAATATCCGTAAAACCCAAAGTGGAGGAATAAAAGCAATATAGCTACATGAAGCTGCTTGCTATTGTTGATCTCGTACCATCTAATATCCCAGAACCCCAGGATGATAAAACCCACTTTTTGGCTGAAAAAAGGCTACAAAAATGGGAAAATTTAGGTATAATTACCTTTTAACTCTACAAATAATGGTTTAAAAGTACTAATTATAGGAAAAACATATTGCCTGCCCCCCAAAACATATGAATAGACACCAAAACCAGAGAAAATGACCACCAAATAAAAAAGTTGTTGCCAAAACTGTGATTTTGGGGGGTTTTGGCGGCCATTTTGGATTTTGGCCCGGCACACTTTTTTCTCGGACCCGAGACAAAAACTATTGTCATTTCATGTTGAGATAAGGTAAAAGGAACACACAAAAAACTGTTCCCACAGCAAAACCCAAAATCACCCATTTATAGCCCACTCCTATTAGTATTAAATGAAGATGCAATTATCAAGAGATTCATCTCAAGATTTAAGTCCAGAGTCAACTTAGGATTTTGGTGAGATAGCAAGCTGTTTGCTGATTTTCATGTATCCACCTTGTTCATAAGTGGAGATGCACTCTGTGCCCCATCTTACAAAGAGTTACGATTGATCCAATCAACCACAACTATGGAAAGCCAGCAACGTCAACATCTAAAATACATGTACATGTATGTTTATAATATTTTCTAGATTTGATCAATGCACATAGATCTATATTCATATTTTTCTTGGATCAATCTTAACTCTCTGTAAGATGGTTCAAAATAATTTTTGGTACCATACCACCACACCCTAATGAAATGCAGAACCTAAAGTGTGCACGCTCCATAGTTAAGGTCACTGCACTGCAATATGACGCTAAGGTCATATTGCAGTGGAGTGTTTCATGAAAGGCCTTTTTGGATGTTTTGTCTGACTTATCTGACAGTGACCATAGCGACAGACAGTCAACAAAAACCATGTACTTGATATTAATAGCCAATTAAAATCAAAATAAAAGATAGCTATCAAATCTGGCAACTTGTTAGACAACAAATATTGATGATATGCTCTACAGGCCTAAGCCACAATACCCTTCAATAGCTGATGGAGATGGGGTTTCTTAAATTTCAAGATCATATCCTGAAGAGGGCTGATCAGGACTTAAATCTTAAGACTGAGTAAACTTGGGCTAGTGGAGAACCAGCTTTGGTCTCGGATACTTGACATTTTAAGGGACAAGTGTAATTGGTAGTTGGCATTGCCGCAAAGTGGGGGATGTTGTGGTTGTACACCCCTCCCGTCTCGGTGCGTCTTATTTTAGGTGCTGTTCTTGTTTGGTACTTCCTGTGGATGTCTGCAAGATGCAGGGAGGGAGCCGTGCATATGCGAGCCAGCTTGTTAAAGTAAGAGCAGTTAGACACTGCAAACAGTGTGGCAGGTTTAAAGGGCAGTTGAGCAGGAAATTTGCATCATCTTTGATATTCACATAAAGGATCTTTAATCATTGTCTTGTACTGTATGGTGTTTTCATCTTTTCTTTGTTTCATACTGAACCTGTCATTACTTCTAATTTGCAGACAACTCTTTGATGACTAAGTTTGGCTTTACTTCTGACTCAACTGAAGATTCTTGATAAACCAGTGATGGCATAATTTGTCTGCTTCAGAATCCATGTTTTGTGAGATAATGTGGAAAAATATCTTTAAGGCAAATAGCAGAGGGTGGACTTAACATATAATCTCTCGCCGAGTTTTCTTGAAGCTCTATGACATACAGTCCATATGAAATGATACTGTCTGTCATTGATAGGGGGCTACGTGCTTCTTAGATTTGAGACGAGTCGTCCAAGCATTTCCTGTGATAACGCGCAGTGCAGGGTCTCTTCGTCTGGGTTGGCATTGCTGGCGAGGCCTTGTGTTTGGTAAACACGGCCGCTCATTGCGTCCATCATCTCAACGAGTCATTGGTGTCACACTGCTCGTGCGTTGGTTGGCTTGTGTGGTTTAGATTTGCGCATCGTTACATCAAGGGGAAATGAAGCATTGTGACTATTTTATTGCCCATGACAGGAGTTGCTGACGGGGGGGCAAGAGTTTGTCATTCATTGGTTCAATAAGAGGCACTCGTAGGGCTCACAGGGGGGATTACTTGCGAGCCCCAATTTTTCTTGGGGAGTTATCTTGTTGCATGAGCCATGTTAGACCATGTCAACATGTGATGTTTTCGGTGATGAAAGCCAATCAGGGAAGCGGCGAAACACTGAAGCGCGAAGATTGCCCAAACAGGATATCCAGTAGAACTTAGTTGAGAACTGACGTGATAGGTAGCTGAAGGCGTATCATAAAGCAAACATTGGGGTTGCATTTTGACTTTGCTCACCCCATCGAAATTCAATAATTTGAGTCACATTCCTCACATCAAGCTTGTCTTTGAAGTTTATTCTGCAGCCTGTGTCAACTGGATTTACATGTGAGGCTGAAAAAGCAACTTGTTCTGTATCGCTTCCACTGATCCTTTGTGGAAGTCGACGCTTATTAGCAAGGAAACTCTTTTCACAAGTACCATTCATATTTTGCCAAACAAACCCCAAAGAACGTGCTCAACGCTTTTCGATATCATCAAGACTTCGATCTCCCCGATAATGCTCAATTGGATTTAAGCGGATCACATCATTGGAATCTCTAGATCCTGTCTTCTACGATTGATCTCGAGATGGAATCGTTATGGATTACAAAGGATTCAGGGTCGTCTGTAGACGGTGTCGAACCGTGCAATGGAAACGACTTCTTGGAAGAAGCGTACAAAGAGGTTTGTTGAAGTTATACATTTAATTAGTGCAGACAGGACCCTGTGACATTAAAATTAGCCATTGATTGTAAACCACTTTGTATGATTGATGGCACAGAATGGTGAATTAAATTGATCATAAATATGAGCCCACGAATAGGATTTGACGAAGGGCCTCCTTTTCACTTTTCACAAAACTTGTTATCCAGACAAAAAAAGCCTCTAAAATCTATGACAACTTTGTTATTAACCAATCAGTTTGCTTGATTTTACTAGCTTGTAACTAGGTTTTCATTGATGATATAAAGCTTTGTGAAAGTCAGTGCATATCTTAGGTGAAGTGAAGGCCAGGGCACTATAATACTTGGATTTACTTTGATGCATATGTTCCTCTTTTTCTGAGAATTTTGTTCAGTATGATTTCCTTTGCCTGAAGACTACAAATAAATTTTATACAACGAAGATTTTTCATATACTACTGGTTGCGTACAAAGAAGTACATGTACATGTATATTTATTTCCAAAACATTCAATTAAAGTCATGGATTTTGACAGCATACAGTATTATTCCATTATTGACCATCATTTGATCTAAAAATTGAAGAAAGGAGCAAATAATTCCCTATAGGCATTGTACATGTAAAGTTTCAACTAAATTTTATTTTTGAAAGAATAACAGATCGTGTAAAAGGTTGAGATAACAGTATTTGTATTTTGTTGATATCCAACAAAATTGTGATTAAACATCATGGTACTGACATAATTTTAAAACAGTATACATGTGTAAAGGGGCAAATTTTGGTCTAAGCTATTGGTGTGGGTCAGGCACAGTCGTGTGGTAAATTGCCAATTCGTCTACTGCCAACCCATCCATTCATCACATGGTTTACTTTCGTTAATAGTCTAATGCCATTTAATAGTCCATCAACGTTTAATCTACCAACCATTTGGTCCAATAACCATGTGGTCCAATCATAACTTTGTCTAATCACCAGTTCGTCTATGACCACTTTGTCTCATAACCAGTTGGTCTAATACCCATTTTATTTTCATTCATTTTGCCCAATTAACATTAAGTCCAATTAGACCAAATGGTATATGGACTGAATGTCTAATGGACCAACTGATTATTAGACAAAATGGTGAGTGGACGAAATGGCTATTAAGACTATTAATGTGGATAGTGGATGAACTGATTGTAGACAAGTTGGTAAATGGATGAATCGGCATTAGACCAATTGGAAATAAACCAGTCATATGATCAAGTGTACATGGTTTTGTTTAGTTCAGAATGAAATATTGCAACGTGATCTATGATGTGGTAAGACATGTCAACTTGAGCATCTTTGGATTAGTGATATTTGATATGGACTGATATGGTCAAGGCCTGTAGACTGACTACAGCCTAGGGTGACTGGGTCAGCCAAGTCATGTCTGATCTTACTCTAATTGACCTTCATATGTCTATCAAGCACGACAATTGATATTTGTAAGATGAATGGTGGGGCTTAGGCAAGCTGTACACCTTATTCCACCCCCCCCAAAAAAAAAAAATAATAATAATAATAATAATAATTTAAAAAAAAATAAAAATAGAAAAAACAAATGAATAAAAGCAAGAATAAAAATTATTGAATATTAAATAAGAATAAAAAATGAAATGAAAGAAGAATAAAAACAAAGAAAGTAGATGTAATGAAAGAAATGTAAATGAATAAATGAAAATATCAAAATAAAGAAAAATTAATGAACAAAAATAATTGAATGGTATTGATAAGTGTGTGACAAATACTACCATAATAAGGATTTTATGAATTTAAAGTCTTGTCCTCGTAGCTTATCCTGCTGAATTCAGTCTATGAACCTCTATCCACCACGTGAGGAAATTATAACACAGCATGGAAGATTACACACCGGCAGGAAGAATCCCCACCCTTTAATAATGTTCTGTTAAGATACAGGATTAATGGTTGTAAGCCCCCGAGATCAAGCTCCTCTGTTGTAAGGTCATTATCAGATAGTAGGTTTTCGTTAACTATGTATAAAGGCACGCAGGAGAAACATCCACCCCTGCATTTTTTGGGGAAAATATTGAAGCCTTATGAACAAGTTATGAAGTAGTAGGCCTATTGTGCACCAAAAAAATAAAAATAATAATAGACAAAATTTCTCAATCTAAAAATGTATTTACAATTACATACACTTTAAAGAAATGCCTATCAATCTGAGAATGCAATGTCAGACAAGGGTAGTAGCTGACTAGCAGATGACATTACATTGCTAAAATAGGATTCTGCATGTACATGTAAAGAGTATTAATACAGAGTGTTAAAATCTGTTATCAGTTTTGGTATATCCACCAAAAGTGCCTGTCACTATTCAAATTCACGTGTATATACATGTATGCCCTTAATCAGTTAAAGATGTGTAGCACATTAAATTTAACATCTGTTTCATTGGATACATTTTGTGACTTGGAAAACACCTACATGAAAATGTATTTGGTTGGCCCCAAGCAAATTATGCAAACATATTCATACATGTATACGTGGGGGCCTCGTGGTCTAGTGGATAAGACTCGTCTTTCAGTCTGAGGAACGGGGTTTCGACTCCCAGCCATGGCGTGTTTATCCTTCAGCAAGAAATTTACCCACATTGTGCTGCACTCAACCCAGGTGAGGTGCATGTAAATGGTTACCAGCAGGAAGTAATTCCTTAAAAAGCTGTGAGCACTGGAATATGTAGTAGACTAGCTTGGCCGGGGTAATATAGGAATGTCTTGAGCATTTAACAAGGTGGATATGTGTGCTATACAAATCCTTTATTATTTATAAGTGTTAAAAAAACCTTTGTCAAGCATGGAATGGGCTGTAAATATCATGATGTAAACTTTCTGATATCAATCACTTTAATATTGTAAGATAAGTTGCTGGTTTTTTTTTTAAAGAAAAATACATTTTTAGAATAAAAATAAAACATTGATCCAGAGAGAGGATGTACGTAAGATGCCCCAAACTTTCATATGTAAATTTTCACAAAGAATTAACATATAAAAAAACTCAATGTCCACTAAGTTTTGTAAGATTGGAACAAGATAGAGGATACCTGAAAAAATAATTCACAAATAGATCCTGACTAGTTGGCTTTTGGAAACAATTTTCTTATAAACCCTCAAAGTTGAGGATACTTTTTTTTTTACATCAGCCGAGGTTGGACTAAGACAGTCAATTGCAGTGTTTGAAAGTGTGAATAGATAGCCTATTACATGTTAACAAGGTGTTTCCTGCTGAAGGTGAAATATAGGCCAAATTGACACCTGGGATATGTCAATTTTTAGATGAAGTGCTATTATATTGGTCGACCCCCTGTGGATAGCGGGGCTATTAATGGTTCAAGGAAAAACTCATGAACATGACTGAGAATAAAAATAGTCTGAACATCGTGGTACCGTTTCACAAAATTTTTTAATATACACTGTACTAACAAATTTACTATCAGCCTATCGGATTGAAGGATTTCGGTAGCTTTTAACTGTTATTGCTAATTTGTCATTATAACAAGCTTTATGAAATGGCCTCCATGTCTGAGCTTACCTATGGCTTTGGTGAGTGGATTTGAATATTAAAATCTGTCATCTTTTCTAGAAGATGATCAAGTTTTGAATTCGATTTCAGGTTTTATTTCCTACTTAATTACAAGACATTCAAATATTTCTTTAGTGTTTTTTTTTTAAAGAAATATCATAAATCATTAATATTCAAAATAACACAAAGAAACAGAAGAACAAGGCTGTTGCAGATGCAAATCATTGAATACCTGCGATCTCAGTTTGGCTTCAGTAGTTATCCAGTGGAACGGTTTGGGTGACAGCTGCATGTCTCTGCTTCCACAGGCTCATGTACAATAAGTTTAGTTTATATTGTCTTTTCATAAAAGGAGACAATTTGAATATTATGACTTCTGCTTTGTCATCTTCCATACTTCCTACCCAGTGCTGAGTCATTGAATCAGTCGCGAACTTACTCTCGAGTGTTCTTCACAAACTTTTTTTCAAAATAAAATTGATGATCATGTTTTGAAAGTACATGTACATGTAAGCGCAATTATGGATGCATGACTGAAAATGTTGCTTCCAGACTGACTGACCATGATCAAGGCATTTATCAAAAATAGAAATGGACCATTAAGCAGAGAAAACGAGATGTCAAACTCTCAAAACTGACTTAATCTCAGGATTATATGTATTCAAAGTTAATCCATTGATCCCTTCTTAAAAGTTGCCATTAGGTTTTTTCATTCAGATTTTTTTAAGTACAGTAGGACAATTAGACCCTCTTGGCATGCTTGAATGATGCCACCCATTGAGGTATGTCTTCTCAGTCTCCTACCCTTGAAATAAAGCATCTAACTTTCTTACATTTTGAATTGTTATTCTGACTGGTACCTTTCATCTGTAGGCATGGCAAGTGATCTATTTTAAAAGTTTATAATTTTCACATTTTTTTCCCAATAATTTGTGGAAGACACAAGAACACACTTGTCGAAACGTCAAGTTTGGGTGGTCCTTTTCAGGACCAACACTTGCCCAAGAAAGGTGCATGCTGTACTGTGATACCTACTACACTATTATTCTTCGCCATGGAAACTTTCAGAAGTTACATCAATATTTTATTTGCTTTTTCACTTACATGTACTGTTTATTCTGTTTTTGTAAATCGTTGTATATATTTCTTCAGTGAAAGATTATGAGATGTATAGAGAATGTACAACAAGTAAGTTCTTTCTTTGATTATTTTCCCCAATCCATCTCTATCTCCTTCTCCCCCTCTCTTTCACTCTTTCTCTCTCACTATCCTGCTCTCCTCTCTCTCTTTCTCACCCCTTCTCCCCATCATTGTAGAAGGAGAAGGATGATCTGAAGGAGGAGATGTTGAAGGAGAAAGAAGCAGCGATCCAGGAGAGAAACAAACATTGGGAGGTTGCCATGGAAACAAAACAAAAGGAATACCAAGAATCGCTCCATGCCAAGGTATGATAAAAAAGATTTGATTGATTTCCTAATCTTCTTTGACATCCATTGAAATTTCTTTCTTTATATTGTCACCCATGTCCCAGAGGCTGAAAACAATGAAAAGTTTATGACAATATTTTGTTTTGAATGTTTGAATCAGAATATTTGAATGTCCAAAGTCTCACATTTTTTTAAAGTCCTTTATAGAAAAAGCACTTTTATGGTATTAAAAAATTGAATTAAGTTTTGATCCTTTCCAAGCCACAAAAGAGATATAAGTATATGTTTAATACATGTATCTGCTTCAGGGGCGGATCCAGGATTTTCCAAAGGGGGGGGGGGGCTTAAAACTTTTTTACTTTACAAGTTTTAATTGTGCCTCTCAAAGGGGGTGCATGGGCCGGTTTTGCCCCCCTGGATCCGCCGGTGATCTGCTTTGTCTGCTGAAGCCCTTGTGGAATGGTGAGTGAAAACAGAGACGTCATCAAACATAAGGAAGCATTAACTTTTCTAAATTGAAAAATAAGGGAAAAAGTAATATTTTAATAAATACCCACTGCCTAGCAATCTATGTGCCCCTATTCCATAATATTACTTGGGGGCTTAAAGTCCCATTCCACTGGCTAAGTGTGGGAGATGGCCCAAGATCTCAATACAGAGCTCCACTTCTAGCATTCCTTTATGAAGCTAGCGAGGCCTATCTGGTAGGACTATTTGATGGCACCCACCTACACTCCGCCTATGCCAAGAGGGACACATCATGCTGAAAGATGATTTTTCTTTAATATAAAAAAGAGAACACTTGTGTAGTAATGATGCATATTCTGTATAAAGTGTTAATGAAGAAAGGGTTCAGTGTAATGTATAGAAATAGCAAGAAAGGACAGAAATACATTTATGATTCATGTAAAAATTACATATAAGTCTCATTTTTGCAAGGTTTCAAGAACTCTTCATTACCGCTGCTTCCTGTAAAATCTTTGTGTAATATTGCAAAATGGCCTCCAAAGGACGGCCTCCCATAAAGATAGTGAACATTCAAAATGAAAATGGTTTCATAATTTGATTTCCTTGTTTATAATTCAATTTTTTAATTCAATTTTTGTCTATGTATAAGTATATAGGTACGTGAATGTTCCCCTTTTATTCAATCATGTGTTTCCGCCTTCATCTTCAAAATGGCATTTTCTCTTGCAAAGTTCTTTATGGTGGCTTCAATCTTTTTTTCTTATTGAGATCTTGCCAAAATTGCATGCCAAAAGACGTCAGAAATTGTCATGTGATTACGCCCCCAAGTAATATTATGTGAAGGGGGCTATTATCATTGGGGCACATACATGTAGATTGCTAGGCAGTGGGTATTTATTAAAATATTACTTTTTCCCTTATTTTACAATTTAGAAAAGTTAATGCTTCTTTATACCCACTTGGTTTGAACTTGTTCTATTTTTTTGTGTGCTTCTTTGGAAGTGGATTTTTTTTTTGTTTCGTGTCTTATTTCCTTCCTTTTTGGGGGAACGGGGGGGGGGGGGGTTTGTGAAGGGGGCTATTATCATAGGGGCACATACATGTAGATTGCTAGGCAGTGGGTATTTATCAAAATATTACTTTTTCCCTTATTTTACAATTTAGAAAAGTTAATTCTTCTTTATACCCACTTGGTTTGAACTTGTTCTATTTTTTTGGTGCTTCTTTGGAAGTGGAAAACATTTTGTTTTGTGTCTTTATTTCGTTCCTTTTTCAGGGACGGGGGGGGGGGGGGGGAGGGGGATTCTACTGATTTTCTAGATGATGCCCTGCATCTCCTTCTATCATTTAATTTTTGGGGCCCCATTCCCTCCTGATTACATATATATACATGTAGGCCCTCCTTGTCTTTACACAAAATCAGTGTTCCATGTATTTGCCTTTGGAACGTCCAATCTTTGCATCATGCCTCTCTGAGATTCTGTTTTCTTATAGATAATATTTCCATCATCATATTGCAGGGGTGCATGTTCTTTCTATTTTGTTGCATCGCTGTTTTTCTTCCCTGCCGTTCGTTGAGCTCTATCTTCAGTCTTCCCCTTTCCCCTTTGTGATTCAGTCTTTGCCCCCTTACCTCTCTCCTTCTGTCTCTCGTCTTTGTCTCTTCGTCCTTATGTGCCTCTTCATGAGTGTCTTGAAATCTCAACCTCTGTCTTCTTGGTTTTCTTTTCCATTTATTGGCTTATCCACTGTTCCCTTTCTCTATCTCCAATCATTTCTGTCTCTTTATGTCTTTGTCTCTTTTACACTTCCCCCATGGCCTTTCTTCATCTTATCCAATTAGCACTGACTCCTTATCATTCACCACTCAGTGACAGATCGTGCGTCATTCTTGACATTCTTCTTGACATTTACCCCAAAATGTCTTAATTCCTCTTGAATGAGCAACCCAAAGCTCTCTACGAACATAGCTTGGCTGCTAAATTAGGGCTTAATGAACTCAAACTTCAAACTATAAATAGGAACAAACACACTTTTTGTATACCGGACTTGGCAATGTTTGTAAACACACTAGACTATTTTTGTTGTAGAAGGACGAGTGATTGAAAATCAGAAATTTGGTAAGTCACTGTGTACGTAATTACTCCAAGGATACTTTATATCACAAACGATACTTGTTACAAATGATACATGTACTTGCATTCCTGCTTACTATCAGATGAAAATAACAGTTTAAGATACAGAGGGGGTAAGAGAAGTAGGAGAAAGAGCGAAATAAAAAGAATATGATATTATCCCTCATGTTGAATGTGACTTTACAACTATTTCATTAATCAGTCTACATTTAAAACAAATAAAGAAAACAGACTCATGAAAAAACCCACAAATCTATTATTTCTCCCCAAAGCAATTATTACGTTTCTGATAAGGGTTGCAAATAATGACTTACTTCATCACAACAATAATTAGATTTATATATGATTGTGACATTGTAAATGATAAGAGATTGCAAAAAGATATCGTTCAGTTTCTGACTGAAAAGCAATTTTGAGATTTTCCTAGACTCCAAAGAAGAGAATAGACGAAGGATCTTGGTTGGAACTTTGTTTTAGAGTAGAGCTCATGGCCGGAAGGCATCAGTTGTGGTGTACACACTAAGGCCTGTATTCTGAAGTCAGGTTTAACTTAGACCATGGTTTAACTCTGTGCTAAAATTATGGAAAGCCAAACACATCAAAATTTTGTTTACATTAGATGCTTCACATATTAATGTGCTTCTATAATGTTGAAAGTAACAATCTTATTTATCCTTCCCAGACAGTTAATAAGAAAGATTTGAGAGTCAAATGAGCTGATACATTGAACCTTGACTTTTAATGATTAAATGTCACTACTGGCTATCCATAGTTTCACCAAATCTTGAAACCAGAGTTTGATTTAAACCTGAGTTCAGAATACGGGCCTGTGTGAGCTAGCTGCATGGAACCCTTTCAGGTTACCCCGGTACCACTCTACAGTGCAGTGCCCAAAGGGGTACTCCAGAGTATCCAAGCTGAAAATAATTATATCTAATTCTAAATAAATAGAATAAAATTCACTGAGCAAACTGCTGAAGGTTTCATCAAAATCTGATAACAAGTAACAAAGTTAGTGAATTTTAATTTTAGCAATATTTTGTGAAAAGAGTTGTATGCACGTCGTCATGAATATTCATTAGATGGGCTGATGATGTCACTTCTCTACTTTCCCTTTTCTACATGAAATCATTAGGATTTAATGTTTTAATACATGTGTGTATGATATGTCTCTCTTGTAATAAAATAAGTTGCAGCAATGACTATCTAATGCATTAAATCAGTTGTCGTTCCATTTTTTTTATTTCTTGGAGGAAAAATTGTAATAAACATAATTTCATGTAATGAAATACAAAAGAATATAAAATGGGGATATGACATCAGTTCGCTCATTGAATATTAAAGACATGCATAGAACTGTTTCAACAAAATAATGCAAATCTTTAAAATGTCATAACTTTGTTATTCCTTGTCCAAATTTGATGAAATTTTCAGTGTTTTGTTTGTCTGATTTTTCTTTATCTGTTCAATTCACATTACTTCTAACCTAGAGTACCCCTTTGAATATAGCATCCATGAATTGTCTTTATCTAAAAGTGCAAGTATCTCAAGAAATTCTCACCTTTCACTATTAACCCTGAAGATCAAAGTGATATTGTCACATGATCTGTCTTGCTCCCGGCTGAGGCAAAGGAAGCTGTCCCCAATCAAGGACCAAAGAGAAGGCGTTATCGCATGCCTCGTTAACCGTCGGTTGACTGAATGACGAAAATCCTGTGATTGCTCGGGAAGCTCTTCACAGGAATGTGAAAATTTTTACTTTCCTTCTATGTGATTGGAATGTCTGTTGGTTTGTTGGGCAAGGGAAAAGACTGGATTCTTCTAGATATTATCAAAATCCTTAGCCAATCATGCAGGGCTCGACACTAGCGCCGGTCCGACGGTCCCAGACCGGTAAAAATCACTGTCGGGCCAGTAGATTTCCAGAAATAGCAAGATTTACTGGTCCGACATGACCAGTAAAAAATGTCATTGTCGGGCCAGTAATTTTTCCAAAAATAGCAAGATTTATGGGTCCGACATAAACAGTAATAAAAACCATTGTTGGGCCAGTAACTTTTCCAGAAATGGTCAAATTCGCTAGTCCAACATAAACATAAAAAATATTCCATGACTCAAATTGCAAACCATTTTCCTCCCGTTAAATTCTGGCATTCACACACAGAACACACACAGAATGAATCGCATGCAATATTTAATAGGGTAACATGCAGTGTACATACGGCTAGGCTAGCCAGCCACACAGCCCACATGGTAAATTTTCTACTGGCTGCACGAACGAAGCTTGGCTAACCACTGGCAGAAATTTCTCACAGAACTGTCAAAATTCACATTTCACACTAATGAAAAGCTCTTATAATGTCCATATTTCCTAAAAATTGGGGTAACTCTGTCATTTGTAAGCAGTAAAAGGAGAAATTTTCACTTCTGTTTTAGTTCAAAGAGATCGGGTTTCGAGTGATATCGTCTGAATACATGATAGCCCCACATATGCATTTGTGTGTGTGTTGATACACTTGGTTTCTTTCGTAGCTATATCTTAATTGAGCCAAAAAGAAACTGATAATTTATTTATGATAGTTTTAGCTTTCTTCCTTTGTTTTCTTTCAGGTTCAATCTTTCTTTCCTTCTTTCTTTTCAATCTTTCTTTGTTTCTTCCCTCTCTTTATTTTTTTGTTACTGTCTTTCTTTTTTCATTTTCCCCTTTTCTTTGTCTTTCATTCTATTTCTAATGCTCTTTCTTTTTCTTTCTTTAATTCTTGAGTCCATCCATCCTACATTTATCTCTTTTTTCTTTCTTCCTTTCCTTCCTTCTTTTTCCCTTTCTTTCCTTCATTCTTTGTTACTTTCTTTGTTTCTTTCTTCATTCCATCCATCCTTTCTTGTTTTTATTTCTTCCTTCTTTCAGCCCTTTCTCTCTTTCATTCCTTCCTTTCTTCTTTCTGTCTTTTGTTCTTTCTTTTTCCCCTTAGTTCCATCTATCCTTTTACCTTTTTTTTACTGCTTGCTTCCTTTCCTTTCTTCTTTCGTTCTTTGAAGTTCGGTCTTTCTTTTTGTTCTTCCTTTCATCTATTCTTTTACATTTTCTTTTTTTTTAAATTGCTTGCTTGCTTCCTCCCTTCTTTATTTCTTTCCTTCTATCATTTACCCTTTTCTTGATTTCTTCCTTCTTTCAATTCTTTCTTTCTGTTTTCCTTCTTTCCATCTCTCCTTTTACCCTTTCTTTCTTTTTTTTATTGCTTAATTCTTTTTTTCTTTCTTTCATTACTTTGTCTTTTGTTCTTTCTTTCTATATTGCTTGCTTTATTTCTTTCCTTCTTTCCTTCATTCCTTTTTTTTCTTTGTTCTTTCTTTCCTTCCTTTCCTTCTTTAGTTTTTTTTTTATTGCTTGCTTCATTTCTTTCCTTCTTTTTTTTCTTTCTTTCTTTCTTTCCTTCCTTTTTTTCTTTTGTTCTATCTTTCTTATTTTTGTTCTTTCTTTCCTTCCTTTCCTTCTTTCTTTCTTTAGTTCTTTCTTTTTTTCCTTCCTTCACATCTATCCTTTCTTTACCTTTGCTTTTTTCTTCCTTCCTTCCTTTCTTTTAATTTACCTTTGCTTTTTTCTTCCTTCCTTCCTTTCTTTTAATTTTTCTTCCTGTCTTTCTTTTTGTCTTTCATTCCTTAATTTTTTTTTTTCGGGGGGGGGGGGGGGTAACAAGAAAGGACAGCAAAATAAACTCACGCCTTTTTTTAATGTTTTCTTTATTTTTTGGGACCAGTAGATTTTAGGTTAGGACCAGTAAAAAATTGAAAAACTGGGTATCTACTGGTCCGACATGAATAGGTTGGACCAGTAGAAAAAAAGGGTTAGTGTGGAGCCCTGGGGCCCAATGGGTAGAAATTGTTTTTGCATTATTATAAGCCTCCTGGGCCCTGTCTTACAAAGAGTTGAGATTAATCTGATTAATCGCAACTATAGAAAGACAGAAATTCAACATCTTAAACGCTAGTCAAACTGCTAAGTATGATGTATACTCATGCATGCATTGTTGTCTTGATAATCCAAAGGATATACAAATTCCCTGCACGAAAAAATTATGACATCTACATTTGTACATGTATGGATTTCCATATTTGGGATTGATGTGATCGATAATAACTCTTTGTAAGACAAGCCCATGGAGGGTGCTTCATAGTGCTGTAAGTTACCTACATGTATTTCATTTAACACTCTGGTTACTTTTTTTTCCCTGTGTTTTATTGACTCAACATAATAAAAAAATATATATATATTAATGATGTATATAATAATAATAATTATCAACAACAACAAAAATAAAATATGACATTAACGTAATGCATACAAAAAAGCAGCTTATATCCATGTAAAGATATATGAATACATATTACAACCTAATATGATGACAGTCATCTTGAACTTCTGGTTATTTTTTCTTGTGTTGAAATATAAGATTGGGCCAAAAAGTGTTATGATTTTATGTCAGGAAGGGTATGTCCATGAAAAAGGTGAAAACAAAACCAATTTATCGTCATTAATTCTTCAGTGACCTATCATTTATCATACACTGCCAAACAAAGTTTTTAAGGGGTATATTGAGGAATCATGTATAATATGCTCTGACAGTCTGTCCGTTGCAAATCTTATTGATCTCACTATTTCTCAGTTTCCATTGAATGCTCATGAGACAATTGACACACATATTGGTCTTGAAGTGCAGATGTGCAAGAAAACATGTTCCTATTTGTATTCTGTGTTACTATAGTAACGACATGTTTATGGCAGTATATTAAAAAAATCCTGCTGAGCAAACTACCACCTCCATAGATTTGCCAAATGTTTTAATGAGACTTGGTATAGGTACACATCGGTCTTGAAGTAAAGATATGCAAGATTTAATTTGTCAGAAACATTTTTGCCATTGTAATGATATACATTTATGGTGTTGCTATTTTCTCATAAAGGCCATTGTGATTATGGGGGGAGAAGTATTTTTAACCTTCTATTTTATCCAAATTTTATCATTTCTTGGGTATGGTCAATGTGTGTCATAAATGAATTTTGTCACATCTATACATTCACATTTTCTGAAGTTTTACAAATATATTTTTTCATTTTTTTCATGTGTGAAAGTAATCAACAAAAATTATGCTTACAAGAATCAAGATTTTAGCAAATTCTTTCACTTTACAATAGAGTTATTACATGTACATGTATATGATGAAAAGTGTAATGCAATAGGCTGAAAAGACCCCTACCACTCACATCCCTCCCCAAAAATGTTGCCTAATTCATGATTGAAAGACAACGTATATCATAATTAGTACCGGTACATTTATGTGTCCTTGGCCTACATTTTATTCTTGTCATACGCTTTGCCCATATTTCATTGCACACGATTTCACTGAACCTATTTTGTATTAATACAGTGATAAGCTGTACGTCTTTCACTTTCCTTGTATAGCATGCACTCTCGATATTTCTTTGGACTTGTGGTTTTCTTCATCCCTTTCTGGTGATGAAACTGCTTTTGAAAATGACCCTGTGATTTCCTCATAATTTCCCTCTTTCTTCTCCCCTCGCCCTGGCTCAAGTAATTTCCTTCAACCTCCGTGAGAGAAAAAGAGAGGATGCCGAAAATAGAAATTGAGCGATCTTTATCGGTCAAATATCGTTCTCGGAGAAATGCTGAACTTGTAAACAAGGCAGGTTCCCACGAATGACAGTGTAAGAAATACTAGGGGTTGGTGATATGAAAGTTTTGACAAAGAACATTGAACTTTAATCACTGTCACAAATTTCAACGCAAAGTTCTGCACATATTATGCATTATGATTAGGAATTTTTTATTGAGAACAGCTTGGCTACTTATTTATTTTGGAAACATTCACCTATTAGTATTCAGCATTTTGGGTGGTCTTTTTAGCGTTCCTGGGTTGCTGATGTTTTGAAACCTTAAGAAAACAAAATCAATAAACACTCTCAAATCCAAACACTTTGTAATGTCGTGTTCATTCCACCAATTCGATGTGGACTCATTCTTAGTTTCTTGTTTGAATCGGGATTGTGTTTTTGTATCAACTCATCATTGTTTGGCACGCTGGAGATGATGATTTGAAATTGTCTGCATCCTTTGTCTCTGCATGAAGTGTGAAAATCGTTTAAAGTAGAAAGAAATATAGAACAGAAGTGTCGCTATTTTTATGAACTCACTGGCAAAGTAGACTAGAAGATTTGAACTTGACTGATCTTATGACGGCTTGAAATATTGCAGTTCTTCGGAGTTAAACAAAATGGACACTGGAAATGATCTCTTACTGGTCATCTCATAAAATGTATGACAAAATGGAAATGAAGTATAATATAGTTTAAATTGTATGATTCATTATGTTTGATAAAATGGACGATTGGACATGACTTGGTACAATCTGATAGCATCCCATGTTTGATCAAAATGAAAACTAAGTTTTTAAATTCTGTTAAAGATCTGAAATCAACATTTAACAAAATGGATGCTAAAGGTATCAAAGATGATCTCTGTTTATAAGTAAATTAGAAAGGCGTGTGTTTATATCAAAATTGACATGGAAATTGAAAATGGTATGATCTGTTATCAGCTAAAAAGTGCCAGAATCGATCAGATGCTCTAGGTTTGCTCTTTATAGGTTTAAAGATCATCTCGGATCATATCTTGGTATCTCTTAAATTACGATGGCATTAAGATGCAATAGATGTCGTATAGGAAGTGGTTAATCTCCTTGACATATGATCAGATCATCTTGATGAAGTGTTAATGAGCATCATGCATATCAATCAACAAGCAGGGGAGTCTTTCACGAAACCAATCGTCAGTGACTTTCACCAACAAGTTTGCTCTGAGCCAATCAGATGGGAGGATTTGGGTAGCTTATAACAACAGTCAGTGAAAATCTCTCACTATCTGTTTCGTGAAAAGCCTCCCAGATCTGGATTGGTCCTCAAGGAGATCGGAGGCCTTGATGTTTTTCAGTTTCCTTTTGAAATAGTAATCTTATGTTTATTAAAATTGACTAAATCTTGCAGCATTACATCACTCAGGTCACTGTGCCCCTTACCTCATATTTTTTAGTGACCTCTGCCTCGTGTCTTCATTAGTTACATACCACTTTTCTTCTGCTGGTGACATATACTTCCCTTTTTGAACAATTACATGTATTAACTTACTCCCACTAACCCTCTGGGTACATTGCCAATTCGTCTATTGCCAACTCGTCCACTCATCACATGGTCTACCGTTATTTAATCTAATGCCATTCCGTCCATCAACATTCCGTCTAACAACCATTTGGTCCAATCATCACTTCATCTAATTACCAGTTCGTCTCTGACCAATTCGTGTCAAAACCAGTTGTTCTAATTTTATTTTATTTTCATTAATTCGCCCAATGAACACTCAGTCCAATTAGACTTTGTTTTTTTCTATCTCAATGAAACAACAAGTGTCATAACCGTACAAAGTTATTTTAAGCGACATACTGCACTTGTTTTGAATGTTCATGTACTAATGTTCATGTACTTGCATCAAATAGATTTGCAGTTACATACATGTAATTTTGAACAGAGTAACACCATGTTTATGAAGACTTAATCCTCTTTTCTACCTAATTTTATCCATCTGCATGTAGGATCGTGAACATGAACTGGCATTGCAAAGACACACGGAACAACAGCAGAGGATACTGAAAGAGAAAGAGGCAGAGATGATGATGGCCATCGAGGAGAGAGAACTTCAGAAAATGGCCGCCGTCAGTGCACAGGATAACCAGAAGGACGAGCTTCAGAGAATTATTGATTCCATGAAATCTGTAAGTAGAGTAAAATACAAATATATCAGACGCTTAAGCTTATTTTGACCCCCCAAATACAATCATTAAATCAAATGAAAATCATGTGTATTTTAATTTAGCACCAAAGAAAGTATCAGCGGCCATGCGTAAAGTCACTCATAACTTACAGAAATCTTTATGAAACACCTACATGTACCAGTATTCAGGCATAAACAAGGATGTTGTTTGATACTGTAATGCTGTTTATAAGTTAGGCATGACTGGTGACCAGGGGCAGATCCAGGATTTTCCAAAAGGGGGGGGAGCACATTTTCCCTGAGGAAAATTTGATAAACAAGCCCACCCCCCAAAAAAATGGTCCTCCCTTTCAAAAAAGGGGGGGGGGGGCACACTTGTGTGATTTACTTTACAAATATTGATTATGCCTCTCAAAAGGGGGGGGGGGGCACATGCCCCCCCCTGCTGGATCCGTCAGTGCTGGTGACTCTTTCTTTAATAGTGATAAATCAAACTCTCAGTCATTTTAATTCTCATCTTCAGTTGAAATCTGATCCTTCTAGATTAAATTTGTCAATGTTGACAAGCTTCTATATAAGTTTAATCTTTCTTTTTTTCAAAATCAGATTGGGTTACATAAAAAATGTTCTCTTTATATTCAGACAGAGAGAACTTGCCATGTTTAAAGTTGTGCGTAACATGTATTTACAAACTGATTTATGAAAAAGGCTCCAAGATTCTACATCATATGTCCATAATTCACTTCTTTTTAAATTTCAATTTATATTCATATGCTTTACATTTTACAGTTGGCCTACATGTACAGTAAACTATTCTATTTGAAATTGGATGTCAATATTGTCATCAGCATGTAAATTGCACTGTCCATTTATGAGCATGATGAAAAAAAGTCTACATCTTTTTTCCAATCAGAACATGATTTATTGTTTACAACCCAAGAGCTACAAAACCTACTGAGCTCTGTGCTATTTTTAATCAGGGCATTAGCACTAAGCCAGACAACTGGGGAATGGGAATAAATTTTCACGGTATCCAAAGCGTGCTGACCTCAATTTAAAGCACATTAATTAGGTGGAAGTCCTCATTTATCAAATCCCTGTAGATCAACCACACGACTGTCCTTTTAAACTGATGTCATTTCATACGGAAACTCAAAATGACCAGCCCTTAACAATTTTGCTAAAATTTGTAAATTCTGGAAGGCTAGTGAATGTGAGAGCAGCATGCTAGTTTTTCTGTGGTCTAGGAATAAGGAATATGTATTTTGAAGAATATAAATTGGAGAGCTCTTGTACATCGACTTTTGTTATTGGACTGCATTTGAGAAGAGAACTTTGTAGTAAGTGGTTGTTATCTTGGACACTGTAAATCACATAAGAAATTGACACCTCAAATTCACATAGGAGGGAAATATACATGTACCAGCCAATCTTTAATTCTGGACATTGCATGAACATTCAAGTTAAAAGCATTGAATTGTTTTTGACTTGTGAACTGTATTTCATATTTAACAAAAATGGTATTGATTTTCTAGACCTTATTGCTATTTAAGATTTAGCATGCAAGGTTTATGCAAACCACTAGAGGACCAAGGGTTTAAGGTCCTCTCCAGGGGACCTGGAACTGTGAAAGGGCACTTGCGCACCAAGTAGGAATCGATCCTGGGTCACCTGATTTGGAGACCACGTCTCTATCGACTGAGCTTTCACGCCTCCTCAGCTTCCATTATAGAAAGCACATCAGGCCTTTCTGTAAAGTGTATGAATGTTCTACTACATCTGCACATTACATTTAATCAGCAATAATCATAGATTGCATTTTAACCACCTGAATGGATTTCATTTCATGTGTCTTGACCACAAGAGAATTTGGAACAGGATTCGGCCTTAGAGCGGCTACAGCAAAAGTACAAGGAACTTGGAGACAAGATTGAGGACATCCCATCCAGGAATATTATCATAATCAGCCTTATCATTAATATGAAATCAGCAAGAACTGTGGTTTGAATATTAACCACCTTCCTAATTCCTTCTTTGTGTCTTGACCACAGGAGAAGTTGGAGCAGGACTCGGCCCTGGAGCGGCTACAGGAGAAGTACAAGGTAGACACCAAGGGGCTCAGAGACAAGATTGAAGACATCGCATCCAGGAGCAAGGCGGCCATCGCCAAACTCAGGGCGCAACAGAGCGAGGGTACACAAGAACTCAACCAGAGACACGAGGAAGAGATGGCCAATAAGATTCAAGAGCTTACGCAGGTACATCAATGAGTATACTGTTCCCTGTTGTTATTACTACAATGTGTTCAAATTCTTTGTAGATTTCCTTCTGAAAACACAAGGGGGAGATGAACAGTTCGGTCCAGGAGTTTGCCGAGGTTCTGGCATATGGTTCACAGCTTATGTCATAAAATTATACTGGTACACGTAGAAGCTTGAAATTGAAACTGTTGTGGCAAAAGAAGTTTTATTGCTGTAGTTGCAATAGAGAATTCTGGTTATGATTTTTCATATGGCTTTTTAAATTTTCCTACATGTACATCTCATATTGACGTACATGTACACATTTTATGTTTGGATTTGTTTAATGGGTATTCATTGATCAATTGATATTTGTGCTACTTCCAGTTACTTTCTATTTTTTCATGAGCAAAATTACAAAAATCTAGTGAAACACAAAATATATCAAAATGTGAAAATATGTTCTATTATAATTGTACAGATTAGATACTGGAAAATCAATGTATATCAATGAAAGAATATTCTGCAGCATTTTTGCACAGAGTGCTACATGTACATGTATGTAGGTAGTTGTTGACAATGCATTTACTGACTTCTGAGTTGACTATTAAGGTTGAGATAGAGTTCAGCCCATCTCATTCATTTCCCATCCCTTGTCCCCTTAGGAACTGCGTTGAGGAACTGCAGTTCTCATAATTGAAATGTGCAACAATGCACTTGATGTAGATTCTGTTCAATTTGCTTTACTGTGCCTAGAGCCTTGTTACACAGAGCATAGCAATCGATCATGCAAATGATTTTAGTAATTGATCAAACATCACAATGAATTTTATCAATCATAAAATAAAACACATTTTGGTCATCAGTCACTCAGTTTTGCATTACAGAGTCCTGTGCAAAATGTATTAGAGTTTATCATTTGTAGAACTGATTAATATGATCAAAGGCAATTGGCATCATGGACAATTAGATTAATCATACAAATATTAATTATTCAAAGGTGTGATGATTTATTATTAGCTGTGTGTTTACAGAACAGTGATGGAGTAATGCCTGTCTTCTCCATTTACTGCTTATTCCCTTGGGAGCACTGATTTTTAAGAGCGAATGCATTGGCATTATTTGCAGTTAATCATAAAAGTCAATTGAAACATTAAATTGATAAGTCTTGTGTTACCGGGCCTAGGTGTACTAATGACCATCTTCTCCATTTATTGCTTATTCCCTGGGTGCACTGATTTATGATCGAATGCATCGGCATTATTTGCGATTAATCATACAAATCAATTGTGCGATTGTTTGGTACGCCCTGTGTTACCTGGCCTATGTGTACTAATGACCATCTCCTCCATTTACTGGTTATTCCCCTAGGAGCATCGGAACTACGTAGAGGAACTTAGACAACGGCACCAGGAAGCTTTAGAAGCTGCCAATGTGGAATCAGAAAAACTCTACAAGCAACAGGTATAAATATCACCTGCATTTATCCTATTAACATTTCAATTGCATACATGGACGTGATAAAAAGAAGTTTATGTAGAGCAGCTTATAAAGCACTCATTAGTGTATACCAAGTTGATGTTTTTGCAGGTGTGTTGTTTGCCTGGACAAACCTGCAATTTCAAGAGCTTAGCAATTTCTTTTCCATGAAATGTTTAAGGTAGTGCCTTCTTTAAACCTGGGGCTAGATATACACCCAAATGGTCACAAACTACTATCAAATTATCCTTTTTTCAGTGACTTCAAGTGATCATATGACAGTTCTGTCATTGCAAGAAATTTTTCAACATTAAATGTAGTCATAGTGGAATATATAGAAGTAATTATACAATATATTCAAGAACTTTCCTCAAAGTTGTAAAATGTGTTCTGAATTCAAATTGGCTTTTGTTTCTGGACAATTGGTTTGATTTCAAATTGGCTTTTTGTGCAAATGGCTTTTTTTCCCGGACAAGCCCCCAAAATTATTTGTTACGATATTGAATACATGTACCTAACAAATAACAAAGAAAATTTTGATTAGGTTATTTTTGTTTTTTTCAATTATTTACACAGAATAAACAAAACAAAATAATACATCTTACATATCTTGAAGATTCAGTTCTGAGTTATTCAAAATGATATATATCCAAGTTGGCTGGCAAAGGTTCCTTAAATTAAAGTCCACAATGCTGGTGATGATGAAATTGATGTTGAAACACAATGAAATGATAAGAGTCACTGTAACAAATTGAAATGTCTGTGAAGACGAAGTTGATGATGATAAACAGTCAATTTCAGCAATCGATGGGTTGACAAATGTTCTGTAGAAAAATTGTTATTGTAAATTTGTTATTGTAACAAGTTTTATGAAATAGGCCCCTGTTCTAATCATTGCTAAATTACTGCATGGGGACTACACCAACTGGATTTCTTATTGTTATTATCATTATAAACACTACCTTTTCTCATCTGAGTTTGATTGTATTTATTTTCTTAGATGAATGACTTGAAGCAGAATCACGAGAAGGTCATCCAGGAGAAGGTTGATCAACTCCAGAGCCTGGTTGGAAAAGCTCAGGCAATGAAGCATAAGATCCAGGTAAACATAATATCCTATGCATCATACATTACAGATGATCAAGCAAGCATGGTATTTTGGGAGTTTTTGGATACGTACCTCTGACCCTTCATATATATTTGTTAATTTTATTTTTATTTATTTCACATATTTAAAAAGAGTGGCCCAATCAGTACAAACACTGGTTTTCGTTGGGGCCCTTTAATTACAAAGTAGATATACATAATATATACAGATATAACAAATTCATAGATACAAACTTATGTATACAATAGACTAATTTAAAATGTTCCATGTTTACAGAATAAGGTACAAATTTAACAGTTAAAAGTTAACGTAAAAAGGTGATGGTAAACAAAGCGAATAGCAATGCAGCTACAGATTACAATACTTATCTCTACACAATTGAACTATATAATGTAGGCCTACTCATGCATACACCCTCAATACATACTCATGGGCCACCTACAGCCAAACACATTCGCACACGCTTTCCACCCCCACCCCACACACACACACTCATCCATATGTATATACACTGTAAAAAATAAAATGCTAATTCAGCACATACAGCGCTGTATAGCGACTGCACCACGAGTGCCAGTTTTCTAGTTCAAATTTAAACTAGAAAATCAGCACCCGCAGCGCAGCCACTACGCTTGTACCGCAAGCACCAAATCAGCACCTCATTCCACACAGTGTACACATACTCATACACACCCACACCTCTTCACTTGGACACACACATAGATAATTGTATACATATAAAGACTTTATGGTATAAAACATGATAATACAATTAAAACATAGGTTCATAGCATTAAGTGTATAAGCAAAACCTGGATATTGAGTGTGTAATCACGTGAGTAAATCCTTTAGAGCTCTATTGACAATTTCTAGGCTTTGGGCTTGTTTGATTACAAGCGGCAGATCATTCCAGATTTGACTACCTGAATAAATAAATGATTTTCTATAAAATTCAGTTTTACATTTGGGTAAGCGTAACATCATCTTTTCAGTATTACGAGTTGTTCGTACTGAGATTTCATCAGGAAATATGGATTTATTAGACATAATCTCAGGCGTTAATTTGTTGATACATTTATACATTAGACAACATGTTGTTTTCCAAAACAGTTTATCGAGAGTTAGCCAACTCAGCTCTTTAAAAACATCTAATGATCGGGTATCCCAAGACTTTCTTGAGACTATATAACCAGCTCATTTGTGTAGTTTATTCAAAGTATTTAGAATCAGCTTATTGCTATCAACCCATTCATTTACTTCATGCATTACATTATTGAGTTGGATTTCTATTTCTGATGGAGTGTTTCCAAAGACGGAGATCGTCGTGTCATCCTCATACATATAAACATTTCCTTTACTTAAATAATTGGGAAGATCATTTATCATAATGGTAAAGAGGAGGGGCCCAAGAATTGAACCTTGAGCCACTCCTGTGCTGTCATCCATGACATTTGACTTTGTATTTTGGATTTTGACATATTGTTTTCTTTCATTAAGATATGACTTAAACCATGTAAGACATTTATCAGAACAACCACATTTAGCCAATTTACCAATAAGAATTTGGTGATCAACCATATCAAATGCTTTGCGTAAATCAATCAGTGCTAAGCCATTCAAATACCCTTTATCAACATTGTTTGTTAATTCATCGACCATACAGATGAGGGCAGTCTCACATGAATGTTTGGGTCGAAACCCAAACTGTTTAGAATTTGGTAGATTATTTCCCGACAAATGTTCTAAAAGGTTCACGTGAACTGCCTTTTCAATTATTTTAGACAATATGGGAAGGATAGCTATAGGCCTATAATTACATGCATAAAATTTATTTCCACTCTTGAAGATTGTATCCGAGCTATCTTCCATGCAGCGGGTATAACACCAGTTGTCAGCGAGAGATTATATTATATGTTAAAGAGTCAATGACAATGTTTATATTACAAATATTTTTCAAAATCTTTACACTTATTCCATCATTACCTGTAGCCTTGGTAATCGGGAAATTATTAATTTCTTTCTTAACAAATTCTCTGTCAATAGTTGGTAGATCAAATAGATCAATATGTGATGCCGTACTGTGCTCAGCTTGATAGCCCTTTGAAGAGAATTTTTTTTCATTTGTTTTAAATTTATCAGTTAGGGTTTTTATAGAGCTATTAAAATAGTTAGAATGTTAGCAACTTCGCCTGAATCGGTGACTTTATTTCCCGATTCTTCTAACGTTATGCTTTTACATACATTTGTATTAATTTGTTAAATTCTTTAAAGTTTTCCATAAAGCACTGGGATTACCAGCATTCGCCTGAAGAATGTTGTCAATATATGCTTTCTTTTGTTGCTTAACAATTCTGTTGACCAAATTTCTGTAATATTTGTACGCATTCCACATCACATCGCAATTGGTTTGTATAGCTTTCCTATGGCAATAATCACGTGTATTCATTAACTGTATCGTGTCGCCGGTAACCCATGGGCAGGGGTTTTTCCGCATACGTTTGCTTTTAAGAGGTGTGAACTTATTTACAGATTCCATTAGCATATCATACCATTTCTCCCATGCTACATTTACATCAGTAATTTGAAATATAAAATCGAAAGGTTTCTGTGCAAGCGCCATTACAAACCCTTCGTAATCAAATTGTGAGAAATCACGCCAGGTTATAACGTTTTCTAATTGCTTGTAGGGAATTTCACCATAAATTGTAAAGGTTAAATAGTGATCGCTAAGAAAAGTTTTATAAACACCGGTTTTTATATGTTTATCAGGATTGGTAGTATAAATATGATCTATTATTGATTTTGATGATATGGTTACTCTAGTAGGAACATTAATTAATTGTGTGAATAATATACCAGTCATCATGGATAACAGATGTTTTGAATCAAAGTTTTATATAAGACTTTCCTGAAATGATTTGTTTATGTTCTCTACCTCAATTAAAAAGTTGTAATGTTCCCAAATGATTGTGGCTTGAACAGTAGTAGGGATTGAGAGAAATGTGGGTAGCGCATACATATATGTATAGGTTGATAATTTTATGTCATAATGAAATAAAATGTTATTTTTCTAGATGTAAGTAACTTTGTAATGAATATGTTATTAACTGCATGAAATATTTTGGTTGGCCCGATAGTAAATTACCACATTACGTCTATTATGATTTATTGATAAGATTAAACAAATTACAGAGATTAACTAGACCACAATTAATGTTATTTGAACATAATTTCTGTTGTGTTCCCTTGTTTCATGCAATGAATACAATTAATCTACTTCTTCACTCTTGTAGGATCTGAATGCACAGAAGCATGAGATGGAAGCTAAGATAGGAGAACTTGGAACGAAGATTGCTCAAGAATCCGATGGTCATACCAAGCAACTAGAAGAAAAGGACAGATCTTTGGATAAGCTTGCCCAAGACCTGGCTGTAGTCAACCAAAAGAACGAGAGCTTAGAAGCAGAACTTGCTGCAAGGGGAAAGGAAATTGAGTCTGGTAGAGCGGAACTATCTGAAAAGTTGGAATTGGAGCACAAAGCTAAGGAGGAAAGAGATGTTGAGATTGAGAAACTGCGACAAGAGGTGGAGGAAATCAAGCAGAAATCTGATTCCTTGACGCGGGAGATTGAATCAAAGAATGCGGAACATGAGAATAAGATCAGGGAGTATGAACAGAAGCTTACATTCCAGGAGGAGAACCATGAGAAGGAGCTGAGTAGGAGGTTGGAAGCCCTGGAGGTCCAAAAGAACAGTTCTGTTAATGAAGTTTCTGCAGAACTTGGAAAGAAATTGGAGGAGGCCAATGAGTCGCTTGGGGCAAAGGAGAAGGTTATTCAGGATCTGCAGCTCCGGGAGAAGGAGCTTCAAACAGCTATGGACTCGCTGAAGAATAAACTGGAAGGAGACCTCAACTCTGCCAATGAAATGATCCAACAAGAGCGACAGAGGCATCAGGAATTGGTTGGACAGCTTAGGAACAATGCACAGGAGCTTGCAGATAATAATAAGAAGTGCAGTGAGGAAATCAAGGAGTTGGAGAAAACAGGAGCGGAGAAGGATGCTGCCCTTGAGAAGTTGAAAGAATCTATAGGGTCATTGACTCAGAATGCAGAAGACATTCAGAGACAGCTTGCAGATAATGTTGCAAAGGTACAAGAAGAGGTGAAAAAGGGAGAAGAAGCAGTAGTTAAGCTTCAAGGAGAGCTTGATGGATCAAGGGCAATGCTTGAAGCTAAGGAAAAGGAGGCAATTGAGACAAAATCTACCTTTGAAATTGCTTTGAAGGAGAAAGATGATGAATTGAATGCTTCAAAGGCAAAGACGGATGATATCAATGTGGAACTTGAAAACACAAGAAAATCACTAGCCGATGTAGAACTTAACTTTGCCAAAACATCAGAGTCTAATATGAATCTTGAAAATAGAGTAAGAACTCTTGAGGAATCCATTGCCAGAAAGAAAGAAGATCACCAGGAGGCGATTGCCAAGAAGGAAAGTGATTTTGAGGAAAGGTTGCAAACAGAGAGGGAGAACCATGAGAAAGACGTGGCCAGGAGAGTAGAGGCTTGGGAAGCCCAAACTCAAAGCTCCGTTGGTGAAGTGGCGCAGGAGTTAGGAAGGAAACTTCAGGAGGCAAATGATACAATAAGCCACCTTGAAAATGACATTGCGGATTTGAAAGAAAAGGAACAGTCACTAGCATCATCACTTGAAGAAAATCAAAGCAAGCATGCAAAACTTGTGTCAGATATGGAAAATAAGGAAGCTGACCTAAAGGTCAAGGTTGAACAGCTTCAGAAGCAGCATGAAGACTCTGTGTCCCTACTGGAAAGCAAAGAAAAGGAAATCAGCAGTAACATTGCAGCAATAAAAGAAAAGGAAGCTGAGTTGCAGGAGCGCAAGCTTCGGGAGAATGAACTGCTTGCCCTGATTGACAATGCCAAGACTGAAGGACAGAGCCAGGTCGAGGTTGTTAGCAAGGAAGTTGAAAACTTGCAAAGACAGGTCTCTGAAAAGGATAACCTGTTGCTTGAGAAATCCCAATGCCTGGAAACGGAGGTCAGTGCTAAGAATAAGGAGATTCTCTCGCTTCATGAACAGATGAATGCCTTAACAGAAGAAAAGGCCGGATTGGAACAAAAGGTAATGGGATTCTCAAAGATGGATGAAGAGAAAGCCCTTGAGGTTGAGAGTCTTCAGGCAACAGGACTTAGGAAGGATGAGGAAATAGGAACCCTCAAAGATGCTTTACAGGACAGGATTAGACATGATGAGAAAGTTGCCACCCAAGTGCAGGAGTTGAATCAGCAAAACACCATGCAAAATGATGTCTTGGAGTCATTGCGCAAAGAACTCAGAGAAGCAGTGGAACAGAAGGACTCAGAGCTCCAAAAACTTACTGAGGACTTCATGCAAAAAGAGCAGACTCTGAAAGAAAGCCATGAAACACACGTTGTAGAGTTACAAGAACAGAAAGAATTGGAGCTCAAAAAACTTACTGAGGATTTCGCACAAAAAGAGCAGTCTCTGAAAGAAGGTCATGAAACACACATTGTAGATTTACAAGAACAGAAAGACTCTGAGCTCAAAAAGCTTGCTGATGAATTCACACAAAAAGAGCAGTCTTTGAAAGACAGCCACAAAACACATATTGTGGAGTTTCAAGAGAAAGTGAAGACTAAGCTTGCCACCTTGCGCAAAGAACAGGCTGAAACTACCCAGGCCAAAAACGAGGAGATTGAAAGAATTAAAGGTGAAATGGAGAGTGTCAGATCAAGCAATATGGAAGAGAACGAAGAACTAAAAAGGAAAGCTGAACAGCAGTTGACAGAAGTTGAAGAAAAGCTTCAGGAGAATTCAGACAAGAGCCAGAGGAGAGAGGCTGAACTTCAAGAGCAGCTTGGTGCCCAACAGACCCAACATCAGGAGGAGGTTGAGCATTTGAAGAGAGATCATGAAGCCATGCTCCAGGAGAAGGAGACTTCGTTTCAGGAGCAGCTGTCGGGTCTCCTAAAGGAGAAGCATATTGGACTCGAAGAGGTTACCACACAAATGCAAGCAACTCATCAGGAACAGCTAGACAGGATGAACAATGAGATTGATGAGAAACAGAAGGAACTTGAACAAGTGAGGGAGGAAAGTGCAGCAAAAGAAGAAAAGCTGAAAGAACAGTCAGTTCAGAGGTTAAAGGATCTCAAGGAACAAGCCAAAGCTAAGATTTCCAAAGTAATTGCAACTCACAAAGAGGAGGTAGAATCTGTCAGGGAAGACCTAGAAAAACAATTAGCTGCTGCTACCACAGAATTGAGCTCTTTGCAAGAACAGAGGAAAGATGAAGCTGAAAAACACAATTTAGAGAGGACTGAACAATCAGATAATACTGAAAAATTAGAAAAACAAACTGCGGAATTGCAAGAACAACTCTCTACCCTACAAGAAGAGTTAAAATGTGCAACAAATGCGCACTTAGAAGAATCTAAAAAATTGAGAGAGGAACATGAAAGGCAAATTAAAGATATGGAAGAGTCAGTTGCCAAACAAGTCCAAATTGTGTCTGAAAATGACAAGCACCATGAGCAGATCATCCATAATCTTGAGAGTCAGCATTCAGCAGAGATGACTGCGAAGGACAAAGAACAGAAGAGCAATCTCGAGCAGCTAGAGCATCAACACTTTGAGATGATAGAATCTATGCAGAAGCAATTCGAAGAGACAATCCAGTCTGTGAAGACAGAAAATGCTTCCCTCAAGGAACAGCTTGTTCTGTCTGAAGAATACAAGTCGAAGGCCAATGACCTGGTAGACAATAACCTTGATCTGCAAGTCAAGCTGAAGGCATCTGAAGACCAAATCCAGCTGATGGAGCGTGAGATGCAGGACTCTGCAACATCCTCGAAGAAGCGGTTGAACGACCTGGAGGAGGAGAAGCGGGAAGTGGAGCGGTTACTGCAGCTCCGAGAGGAAGCAATCACCCAGGGTGACAACAGGGTACAGGAGCTGGAGGACGAGATCAGCACTCTCCAGACGACCGCTCAGTCCGACTCCAAGACCAAGCTGGCTGAACTGAAGAAGAAGGCAGAGGCCAAGTTGGTCCAGATCAAAAACCAGTTCTCTCAGGATCTGGCCAACCGGCAGAAGGAGATGGAGGAGGCCATGGACATGAAGGAAGCAGACTTTTCTGAAGCTCTGAGAAGGAAGGAAAGCGAGGTGGAGGAGATGATGGCAAGGGCAGCCAGCTTGGACAGACAGATGGTTGCCATGGAAATGACCAATGAACAGACCGTTTCTAGTCTAATGAAGGAGATCGGCGATCTCAGAGCTCAGATGCACGAGGAAAGGGCTTCAGCTGACATAATGGTATAGTAGTAAATTAAGTACTCTTAAAATCATGCCTCATTTTAAAAATCAGAATGTTTATAAGGATATGTATACAAAATCTTGAAAAATTGTTTTCTATTATCAAACACAAAACTGTACTAAATGTTTAGTTTGGGTTATAGGCGTAATATTAAAGTGAGTGAGTTATTGAGTTGTCTGTATAAACAGGTTCGATATTGAACATTTCTTTGGGATGAGTGTTTTATAAAGATTTAAAGTTTGGGTGAGTTTTACTGTCAACTTGTCAAGCTACTTCATCTGTGAACTATTGGAATTTTATGTGCACTGTTATACATGTAATCTACTGTGCACTCTTGTGAGCTACTGTAAACTGTTAAAATCATCCATAGAATGTTGTTACAAGCTGCTGCAATTGCTTGCAACTGTGAACTGTTATAAGCTACTATGAAGTGTTACAAGCTACTGAAATCCTTGTATCTGATTGGCTGAGTCACTTTTCATGACACCCTCCCCCCAGGTTGTAGAAGCCAGAGACCAGGTGCAGATGGAGGTCACCCAGCAGGTGGAATCCCAGATCACGGCAGTCAGGGAGTCGCTGCAAGGGGCGGAGGTCCAGCATAAGGAAGAGATCGAGAGGAGGGGTAGAGAGATGGAGGAGCTCAGGAATAACTGCAAGGAGCTTGAGATGAGGCTAGAAACAATGAGGTACACACTGATATTACTTGTACTTTGAGGAATATTCCAAGTTGAGTGTGGATATTGTAACAGTGTTATAGAGGCTCCTTCTTGTACCCGATTCAAATTCAATTTCAGATTGAAACTTTATTTCCAACTTCAACAAGAAATACATTTACATTAAAATAAATAATAAGACATCAACAGAACAAAATGAATATCAAAACAGCCATACACATGCTTTGAATTGTGTAAATTTGGTTTGGATATAGGAATAAAAAACAGTGGGTAAAGCAGCCAAGATTGCTTTAAGGCCCTGTCACATCGTTCCGTGCAAGCCTTGTGGGTGGGTTGCGGGTGATTGCCCCAACTCACCCGCAAAAATGTTTTGAGCATGTTCGAAACTTCTCTACATGCAAAACAGACTTGTGTGCGCGTCTGCGGGCAACTGCGTGTAAGATACGTGCGAGATACTGTCAATGTGGGCGACCTGTGGGTAGCAAAAATAGTTACCCAAAAAGTCACACACACAGGCTTGCACAGAACAATGTGACAGAGCCTAAGAAGTTCATACGTTGAATATGGACACAGATTTTTGTTTGGTGTACATTTTTTTACTGTCTTTGTTTCATCAATTTTCTGTTGAACAAAAATACCCTCCCAAAAAAAGGTCTCAAAATAATTCTGTAATTCTTGCAACCTTCTGTTTCTAGATACAAATGATTTTACAAACACAAATATAAACATGGCAAACCAAGTGTGATTTGTAATTATTTTAATGTGTATTGAATAGCTACAACGGAAATATTCTTTACGCTGATTATCATAATTCTCATGAAAGAAAGAATTAGCAAAGGTACATTGTACCTTCAACTTGTGACACACACTACTCCAAGTTCTACAAATTTCTCTGAAAAACTGAAATTTTATATATTTCTTTGACCCATTCTTTTAACAGTGAGGACCACAAAGCCGAAGTGAAAGAACTGACCCTGACACACGAGCGCAACCTGAGCACCCTGAAGAAGGAACAGGAGGAGTTCATCACCAAGAAAGAAGATGAACTTAACTCTAACCTCAAGAAGATTCTTAGAGAGATGAATATCAAGATGGCGGAGAAGGAGAAAGACATGGAGACGATGATGAAAGCGACAGTTGGTGAGTTAAATCTTTTCCTCATCTTTATTGCATATTCATACTTGCCAACTGTTCCTACATGTACATACTCCTATTGAAGAAAATTCCATTTTATCCCTGTTCCTAGTTATGTGATTTTTTCTGTATAATTGGATAGGAAAAATGCTCTTATTTTTAGAAATTTCTGTAATTACAATTGACTTGTACATTCAGTCACAAATACGTTACTTAGAACACTCATAAATATTTCTTATTTCATACTAAAGAGGAACAGAAGTCCAGATGTTTCTTGTTTTTGTACTGTCCAAGTTTGCTCAGTAAAAGGATGACATTTTCTTGCATGTGATAACCTGTTGAGGTTTTGTGACGTTGCTGGATCGACTGTCTGATACTGAGATTCAAACCGGTCAAAAATATTCCTAAAGAATCAATAAATGTAAATAACACAGACTTTATTCATATCTTCAAAGATGTCATGACCACTAGCTCATTTTGCATTGATTAATTTTCTGTGGAATTTCAGACATGGGACCATTTTATTGTATGGAATGAGTCTGTGTAAGACACCCTTCCAAGAGCTGAATGATTGCGTAAATCAAGCAAATTTTCAGACCAGATTATTTATCTTTTCGAGGTCACATTTCACTTGAGCTGAAAGGATAACTGGTCCAAAATCACATTTAGTAAGATTTGCTGATACTGTTTGATAAAGTGTTCCTGAATTGGGGAAAATATATTATTTTCTCTAATTTATCTCTAAATGAATTCAGCAAGCAACAATCACAACGTTAGGATAACTTTCCTATGTTTTCTCGTACCAGCTGTAAAAGTTTATGGCAAGTAGTCACCTCCTATTTATTGTATTTTGGTTTACTTGATTTGCAGATAAAGGCCAGTCAGTTGAAGAGAGGATGGAGAAAGAACACAGACAGATCACCAATGAGCTGCAGGTCCAGCTGGATGAACAGTCAGGAGAACTTGAGACAATCAGTGAGAAATATGAAGAACAACTTAATGTAAGTTGAGGGATGATGGAGATGGATGGAGGAGGGGAGGGATGCGGGAGGATGTTTGTAATAGTGGCGGTGGTGGTGGTGGTGATAGTCATGATGATGATGATGGTGATGATGATGATGATGATGTTGATGATGATCATCATCATGATCATGATGATGATGATGATGATGATGATGATGATGATGATGATGATGATGATGATGATGATGATGATGATGATGATGATGATGATGATAATGATAATGATGGTAATGCTGCTGCTACTGATGTTGGTTGTGGTGGTTTTTAAGATTATTATTGGAGGGGATAGAGGATGGGGAGGAGATTAAAGGGTATAAGGAGGAGGAGGAAATGTTGAACAAGAGGAAGGGGTTAAGGAGGAGGATATCAATGAGAGGGGTAGAGAGGAAAGGAGTGGAAGGGATGAGCACAGGAGGAGGAGAAGGGGAGGGAACGAAGCAAAAAGGGATGTATGAGTATAGTAGTATGATGATGATACTGATTATGGTGATTATATTGATGATTATTAAGATCATGATAGAAAACTTGAAGGTAATGTGCTATTGATTTTCATGGCAATACTAGTGATAAAACAAATATAATAAAAATGTTCACTTTCCTGTCTACCAAGAAATGAATCCCCAATCTCCATATTTCAAAATAAACCCTATCCTTATAAATCTCACCTTAAGGCAAAGAAGGAGGAGAAGGAAAAGATGCGAGCCGAGTACGACGAGCGGATATCGTCCATGAACATCGACCACCAGGCCGAGATCAACGAGATCGAGTTCCGTCTAGAACATCAGGAAAGCCAGCATCAGAACGAGCTATCAGACCTTGAAGCAAGACTTAGGAATGAGATGGAGGATGTAAAGGCTAAACATCAAGAAGAGATTGCCATCATGCAGCAGGTTGGTCAAAGACATGGGTTAAAAGCTTGGTTGTAGACATTGGTTAAAGACTTGGTTAAAGATGTTGGTTAAAGACTTTGTCAAGACATTGGTTAATGACTTTGTTAATAAACGACTTTGGTTAATGACTTGGGAAAAGACTTGGTTAAAGACATTGGTTAATGACTTAGTTTAAGACATTGGTTAAAGACTTGGTTAAAGGAATTTGCCAAAGACATTGGTTGACAATATTTTAAAGACATTGGTTTAAAGACATCGGTTAAAGACATTGGTTAAAGATGTTGGTTAAAGACATTGGTTTAAAGACATTGTTTAAAGACATTGGTTAAAGCCATCAGTGAAATACTTTGTTAAAGATATTTGTTTAGATTAATGCTTGTTGTGGAAATGATCTCAAAATGGTTTTCAACAGAATCCAATAATATTACAACCCAAGTGTTTGTATGATGCATAAATAATAAGGAAAAAAACATGTGCAAAGTGATTCTGTCGCTTAAAATATAAATTATTGTTCGTGTTTGTCCTGTGATATTATTCCTTTGTTTTTTTGTTCTTGTAGGGAAGTTTTCCTACTAGTCTTCATTATCTAGACCCTGTTTCTATGTCACAGAGTGATGGTGAAGGTTTATCAAGTCATGACTTAGAACTTCAAAACGTCACCTTACAGGTGAGGGCTGCAATAGATGACCATTGGCCTGTTCATAAAGGACTAACAACTGTTGTAACTTTGCCGTTATGGCAACTACCATGGTATCAGGGCTCGGTAGCCAATCACAATCAAGGTTTCCATGGTACATGTAGTTGCCATAATGGCAAAGTTACTCCAAATTATGTGTGTCTTTATGAAACAGGCCCCAGGTGTAGATCAAGAAGCATTAATTTTGCTTTTATTTTAATGTGCTTCCACGACATGTACCTGTACAAGAGTGCTCTCGATTCATTCATTAATTATTAAAATTCAAACCTGTACTATATTTTCTTGTTATTAATTTGCTTTGAAGCACGTTGGGCATCTACTTAAAAGGGAACTTCACTATAAAGATCTTACATATACATATTTTTTAATGAATATTTAGGGGGGGTTGGGGGGACACTTCTTTTTTTTTCCTCTGTAAACAAAATACAAGTAATGCTGTGCTGTGTGGCTGCGCTTGATGATAAATACAAATATTTAATTGTTTTCTTCCGTCCTGATTTCTCTTTTCCTAATTTATTTTCAGGCTGAACTACAGCAGTTGAGAGGATTATTAGCTGAAGTCAAACTCAAGGAAAAGAGATTAGAAGCAGAGCTTATATCATTACGAGGAGGAGGTAAGTTATCACCTTGGATGGACTTTTTTATTAATTTGTAATTCAGTTTTTCCATATAAATGATGAAATAATAATCCAGTTTGTTCACCTTATTCAGGTCTCATTGTTTTTTGTAAAAAAAAAATTTAATTTGAAGTTTTATCAGTGATCTTTTCATGAACATACATTCATTGTTCTATATTTAAGCTGAATAGTTCAATTTATAAAATCTATGTGTTTTGAAAGTGAATTAGATTACATTTTTGTATTACATGTAGAATCCCCATGGAAGTGTTTTATCACGCCTTCTGCACAAAGCTTGTTATTTATTTGATATTTATTTTTCACGTCCTACATGTACCTTCTTCTTTGGCCCTTCCATATGTTTCTCTCTTTTGTTTGTTGTCCTTATTATTCTGCTGTTATTTCTCCTCCCCCTGTCTCTTTCATCTTGTTCTGTCATGCTCTGGAACCTCCACTCTCCGTGGTTTCATATTTATCTTTTTCTTGGACCCATTTTCTTCTCCACCTCTCTGATTTACTTCATCCCCTTATTATAACCATAACCTGTT
Source organism: Lytechinus pictus (assembly GCF_037042905.1). NCBI lineage: Eukaryota > Metazoa > Echinodermata > Echinoidea > Temnopleuroida > Toxopneustidae > Lytechinus > Lytechinus pictus. The sequence goes on from NC_087257.1 coordinate 18,042,098, forward strand.
AATTCCTGTATGAGATGACAGATGATGGAGATGACAGATGAAATTTGAAAAAAAGCAAGGAATGACTGAGAGCTATTTTTTTCTTTGGACAGGTGGAGGGGCTAATAACATGGTCAAGGCTGGTCCTGTCCTTGCTGAGCCAACTGAAATTGAGGTAAAAAAAAAGAAGATATTTCTCACATGTCAGAATTTACATCTTACAAGAGTGCGTTGTATATCAATTACTAAATTTTTTGACATTTTGATGAAAAGGGACAGAGGAACAAAGAAATTGAATACTTTATATGTGTAGTTTTGTCTTTACTGAGTCAACTTAAAGGACAAAATGATATTTCTTTCACTTCAGAATGTACAACAGAGAGAGAGAGAGATGTTTGATAATTTACATTAACAGACAAAATGGTCAAAACAATGAATTACAAGTACATGTATGCACAAGAATGAATGATAGACGTATCTCGAGAACATTGTGAATGGACATATGCATTCTAAATATATTTTATTTGCCAACTTTCGTCAGTTGCCATTGATTAACCAATCACAACCCTTCGCAGCTGAGGCTTAAGAGAGTAAAATCTTGGTGCATAATGTTGTTTATCTTTGTTTTCGCCAACGAATATCTTTCAAGATTTTGTTATTTGTATACAAGGCACTACACATGTAAGTGGCCAAGCCCCCGGCTATATTTCTGAGCTGTTACAAAGAAATATGTTAACAGACACACTCACAACTGACAACCTGCGCAGTTCTGACGATAATTTGCTCCTTCACATCCCCACTCGTGATACAAAGATAACTTTGGGAGATCACGCTTTCTCCTGCGCAGCCCCAAAATCATGGAATGGCTTTGCCATATGTAATTAGATCCTCTCCATCAGTAGAAATGTTCAAACTTAGACTAAACACCTGTCTTTTCCATTAATTCCCATACTTTCTTTTTTCCCTTTTCTGAATTTGTTTTTCAAGCATTTGAATAAGCTCTTAGTTACAGCGCAGAAAAATATATGCACATAGTTTCTGCGCTTTACAAATCAGTATTATTATTTTCTTCTTGCAGTACCTGAAGAAAGTTCTCTATGAGTATATGATGGGCAGAGAAACTAAGGTGAGCTTGGATGTTTTTATTATTATTATTATTATTATTTTTTTTTTTTTTTTTGGGGGGGGGTGATGAAGATAAATTTACCCTTGAACCCCCCCCCCCCCCATATTGTCACAATTTCTAATGCAAAAACTGATTGCAAACATGGATATTTTTTGTTAGAATGCTTCAAAGGTAGTTTCCCCAAAAATATATAACTAAATAAATCGCTGAAGATAAATTCGCTCTTGAAAAGACCTCCCCCCCCCCCCATATCATCACAATATCTAATGCAAAAATTGATTGCAGAATATTGATATTTTCATGTCACAATGCTTTAAAAGTATTTTCCCCAAAAAAATAAATAACTAAATTAATACATTTTAAGAAAATAAATATAGAAATAAACAAATAATGAAAAATTATGGCATAAGAAAAATAATCCAAAGATAAATTCTCCTTCCCTGATGAGAACATTTATTTTTTTTAAAGTTGACAATGAGTTACATGTGCAACACATGTATTTAAATGATATTGAATGACATTATTTTTATAACCCATTTATAGACAATGGCTAAAGTAATAGCTGCAGTGGTCAAGTTTTCAAGAGAACAGACAGAGAATATCATAGCAAAGGAAGAGCAAAAACAAGGGCTGGTAAGATGACATTCTTTTATCATTCATCTCCATTTTGATTTTTGATTTGATTTTTCTTCTTACGAAACATACATTCTGACTGATATCACACTGTTTAATAATAATAACAGCATATTTACCCAGGATAGCCACTTCAGTTCCGAAAACTGCTCTCCCAGTGGGAACTGCTTTTATTATTATTAATTCTCTGACTTAAGCTGGGCTGCCTAAGCGCTGAAGCATTTTAGGAATTTCTTATAAAGAATTTGTCCTTGAACAATTTTGATATTTTTGCTAGTATAAATGAGACCCACATCTGATATTTGGTATATTTTCAAAAAATTTGAATATACCTATTTAAATTTAATGTATATTTGTTTATTTTGTTATATTAATTTTGTTTTAGAATACTTTCAGACTCACATTTTGGTGTTTCATGTGTCAGTAGTTAGTGCAGTCATACATGACTTCACAAACGGCTTTATGAAACACTCTGATGTAGATAAATACACCATGCTTTCAAATTTATGGATGCAGTGTACATATGAGTTATTTTATCTTTCACTGTTACTTGTAAAGTTGTATTTGAATACTTTGAGCTACTATTTGTCATCAAGTCAAACTGATTTTCAGAATGTCATGTCCAAAATGCTTTCCATCAAAGTAAAATATAGAGCGTCTAGCCGTCTACACATGCCATAAGGCAAACGTTTACGTTCAAGTTTTGAAGTTTCAAGTTTTGGTTAGAAAATTCAATGAATTATTTATAAAGGGGTCTGCCTTGAATTGGTAGGAAATTATCAACCCCCTCATCAATAGATACATGTAAATGTGCTAACTCGATACACATGTTCACTTGTATACTTTATGTGCTATCATTTGTTTTGCTGCGTGTTGTTTTGTGTTAGCAAATGAGTTCATTATGATTTCTAACATTCACTACTAACCCATCCCAACTTTATTGATTTTATTTTGCACTCTTGATCAGGACCCCACACATGATACTACTTCATACAAGGCTGATTAAAGGTTGAGAAATTGCATCACTTTGACTCTTAAATTTATAATCATCCCTCTTTTACAATATATGTATTAATAAAATGAAATGTACACTGTACCATGTACAAAAATTCAAGTAGATTAGCCTAAATAAAATTTTAATCGAAGTGCGTTTGAATACCCTGCCAACTCCATCTTCCCGATATGAGTCTGGTACAGTTTAATTTTTTTTTTTAAATCGATCACTATTGAGCAAGATCAGTTAGAGTTAGAATGAATAGCTTTATTGAAAGGGCTTTATACTCCTAAGTCTATAGTACTTCTTGAGAAATGCCCTCTCCTCCCCCAAACTAACTTTTATCATCAGCCATTTTTATTTCTATCTTGAAGAATCATGTTCTTGTCTTTGCATCGTTTGTAAATGACACGTTTGGTTTTCTTTTAGTTTCACCCTTCTTCGTGATCATGGGACGTATTGGGAGTTTGATTAAAATGGTATGCATCTTTTAATAGACAAGGCATGAATATGCAAAGAAATATCTCAATTCGCTTTTGACTTTGGATCAGTTGTTTAGTACATGTTTGTGTGTTATTGTATTATGTTGTCATCGTACATGTATGAACTTTTCTGCTGGCTCTAATACAGTGTATGATTTGTACAAATGAACAAAGGCTGTTCGTGTACTGTTTCATTTTCTGGGTGTAATAATAATATTTAGGGATAATGGTATTACATGGTCATATACTTTTGATAATTTTGATTATCATTTTCTACATTCTCGCTCTCATCAAAGCTCTGAGCCACATTTTTATTTTTCACTTATATTTTTTTAGGAAAATAGTTCAATGTGAATAAATCTATTGATCATTATGATGGGAAATTCTCCATATCTTCTAGATATGTTTCTCACTTATATTATCGATGTTCTTATTCTCATTCTGATTTCTATTTTCATGCATGACTATAAATTGCATTGTCATTTCTCAACATCTGGATCTGTCTGCATGCTTATCATTGTTCTCAAGATATGTATTTTCACTATGGGAATTTAAGTTTAATCAATGGTTACCATGTTGGCAATTCTCAGTCTTCTTATTTGTAGCACCCCCTTAATTCTTCTCTATTATTGTTATTTTTTTTTTACTTTACTTTATGAACTACCAAATTCATGATCAGTAGAGAGCACTTCAAATTTTTGTGACAAGATAAATTGAGATATATGATTCCAGGAAAGTCCTGCTGATAAGACGTTAGACGGTCAGACAACAATTTTATGGAATTGCCTATGTATATATTATATGTGACTGTGCTGAATTACATGTAGCTTTTGTAGTACATGTACCTATAGTGTAGTACAGTACCTTGTTTTTCTTTCAAAAGTAAAGGAGAAAGGTAATTTGTTTACCAGTGTATTGTTTAATTGATTGAGTATGCAATATGTGCACACAAGTTTACAAACAGATGATCACTTTCTTCATCACATGTTTAATTCACAACAGACAAATCTTCATTCAAAGTCATTTGGGGTCTTTAACAATACATGTACATGTTCAGTGTATGTTAGATCATTGCTACAGAATCTGGTAACTTTGGGGATTTGTTTTCTGGCATGTATTTTTTTATTTTATCTTTTACTAGACCCATGCAATTTTCATTCATGTGTAGGTATCAATATTATCATATCCTAATCCAAATGTTTTCTAGGTCCCTGAACATGTATGTACTACTGTGAGCCAAAGACTCTCCCGCAACTATGATTTGTGAGTGATTGGATGCTGCACCGTGATTGCATGCAATGCATTCAGATGGAATGCAGAATGACATGCAATGCATTCAAATCGAGTGCAGAATGACACAAAATGCTTTCAAATTGAGTGCAGGATTACATGCAATGCATTCAAATTGAGTGCAGAATGACACGAAATGCTTTCAAATTGAGTGCAGGATGACACATAATGCATTCAAATTGAGTGCATAATGACATAATGATGCATTCAAATGAATGAAGTGAATGCATACGAAGAGAAAATGAAGTGAATGTATGTAATGTGTTCATATGGAGTGCCGATGTACATTTACAATGCATTCAAATTAATTGTAGGCTGGCAGTGCCATACAAAAGAAGACTTGAATGCAAAAAAATGTGCTCATATGAAATGAAGTAATAAATAGGGAATGAAATGTATAATGCACAGCTCTTCTTATGGCTATGATACATGTATTCATTCATATCTAATAGGAGTATGCATTGCTCTTTCTTTTTCTTCCCATTTCTTTTTTGCTTGTCATAAGATATTCCCCCAGCATATTTTGTATTAAATGCATCTTTAATATCATTCTTCATTATATGATTTTTTTTCAATCAAATCATTGTTTTCTTTGCTTTCTTTCAGTCCATTTAAATGGATGTCATTATGTACTATGCATCCTTTTGATTTTATCAGTGTTCGAACATTTTATTTACTTTTGTATACTTTAATTCAAATCTCTGTCCATATGATTTCAGATTCAATTTTGTTTAATGTTTGTGTTTTTCTTTTGTTTTATTTTCTTTATTTATCCCATCATGTGACCAGCTAGCAGTGACACACAGTTAAATATTAGGGGCATGGTTAGTTACACTTCATATAAGTTGATCTTCTTTGTTAGCATGTGTGCATTTTGTATCAGATCCATATTACAAAGAGTTACGATCGATCCAATCAACCACAACTATGGAAAGCCAGCAATGCCCACAAAATACATGTTTGTTCAAAATGTTTTCTAGATATGATCATGTACATGTATATTCATACATTCACTGTTTGCTTGACAATTCAGTATGCTTCTCTTTGTTTGAAAGGGACATTGTGCAAATTTCCTGAAGAAAAAATTATGACATTGATGGATTTCCATATACTTGAGGTTGATCAGATCAATTATAACTCTTTGTAAGACAGGGCCCAGGTGTATCAAGGGTTCGGGCCTACCACAGTGAACAAACTTGTGCCAAATGGACCTAATTTGTGATTTCATAACATTTTGTAAGCCATTTCATGTAAATGTATAAATCCCTATGGAGAAATTTAAATGGACAAAATAGCAATTTATCAAAAGGGCTGCAAAATAGCTAAAAAAGGCTATAAAAGAGAGTAAACGGCTACAACACATCAAGTTGCTCATACACCTCCTACTTGCAAACCAAAACTAAATTTTGCCAGTGTTTGCATAAAAAAAATATGGACTTGAGACTATCCTGATACTGATTTCCATCTCAGAACACTATATGCAAAATAAAAAAAATATATACATGTATTTGTGTCATCACTTTTGGGGGGACTGCTCGTCAATAATAAAATCAAGTTGTTTTCTGAAGTGCCACCACCCTAAAGAATATACCTTGATATGCCTGTGTTTGTAATGACTTAATTCCAAGCACGTTCTTCAAGCCGACTGCACTGCACATTTTCCTACTCAATAATATATTGGACAATCATTATGGCCCGAATTCACAAAGGTGTTTTTTAAAACCCTTGAATCCATGGTTTATAAAGATTTCCAGTATAAATTATGCTTGTTTTCCGCGTATATTAAAAAGTCCAATGCTGATATGCGCTTTTGTCATAGTGTGCGAAATTGACCCCTGTTGCCATGGTCAAGTATGCTATTTTATTCATTAGTCCACTGTTTGAAGAGTGGACTCATTGATTCAACAGTGGACTGATGAATAAAATAGCGTACTTAATAATAATATTAATAATTGGCATTTATATAGCGCTTTATCAATTTACGACTGTTCAAAGCGCTTCACAATTATTATTACCCGGTCACTGGATTCATAGCATTTCAAGCAGCCTGTTAGCCACTTAACCATGGCAACAGGCATCAATTTGGCGCACTATGACAAAAGCGCGCATCAGCATTGGACATTTTTTAATGTAAACAGTAAATAGTGTAATTTATTCAGGAAATCTGCATAAACCGATGGTTTCAAAAACAACCTTTGTGAATTCTGGCCTATACATGTAGGTCTAGTCCATATCAACCAAATGTGGATTTGAATAAATGAAAAAAAAAATCAAGCAAACATATCACTGAAAATTTCATCTCACAGTGAAATGGTATGACATTTCAAAGTTTTGACTTGTTATTTCACAGAACATGGGCAATATGCAAATGAGGTATCTAATGATGCTGCATGCTATTTCTTTTTTATTTTATTATTTCAATTTAATATTTGAATTTCTTCCTACGTGGGTATAGAATTTGGTTTGATTTCCCATGGAAAGCGCACTTATCATCAAATATTTTTATATAAAGGAAATAGAAAAGAAACAGTGACCAGGATTTGTATCTAACTGTTTTGTGAAAATAAGCGAAACTTTAAAATTATTTCCTTATTTTCTTCTTTTACTCAGTTTGGTGAACTTTCAGTGCTACGCTTATCTGATTTTTGTTTAACTTTTCAAAACAACATATTGTTGTGGTTGACTTGACCTTTTAGAAAGAATGATCTAATATTGCATTGCTTTCCCTATTGTGCATGCAGTCATAAATAATGATTTATTGCACATTCATTGTGCAATCACAGCACTTTTCTGTCGACATTTTCTGTTATTGCAGTTATGTAGTTGTTTAGTAAATTTAGTTATTGCTTGTAAATTTCTCAGATTGGGTTGGGTTTTTTTGCTAGATTAACAAAAAATGATGTATTGATGAATATTCATATATTTGTGAAAACTAACAAATGAAGTGAAAGACAATGGTTAGATATAACCCTATTAGCTGACATTTATGTGTTGGGATTATACATTATAGAATATGATCGAGAGGCTTCATATTAATCAGATCCATAGTCAATGCCTGAACAGTGTAGACAGTAGGAAATTTAGAATGGATTTGCTTTATTCGCTATAGATGAAAGCAATGCTTTTGTAGTTTGCTCTTAGATACATGCAAAACAACTCTATAATCTCTCTTAGGGCGGCACCTGCATAAAGCCCGGCTCCCACTATGCGATTCGTTGCGATCCGAATTTCAAAGAAATTGTGATAACATTTGATATGGACATTCCAACTTACGGTATTAAATCTTACAGATCAGAGTTCAGAATAGTGGTAGAACTATACTGTAATCGAAATTCAGTCCAGTTCGAGCCTCCCTGAATGAATAAAAACAAATTCAATTCCAAATCTTAATGACGTCATCATTGGCTGCGACTTGAAGCCGATTTGGACTTTACTCCGACCACATGGCTTGCCGCAAAGTAAAATTATGATTTCAGTATTCCTAACATCATGCCAAACTTTATACAAAATAATTTTACTTCTTGAATCTTTTATATTTAATGCAAAATGCGATTTCTTGAAAAATCGTGTCGCATCGGATCGCATAGTGTGAGCATGGACCTATTCGTAATAGGTCCATGGTGTGAGCTAGGCTTTATGTACTTATGATTTCATCATTGTATTGTGTTAAATTCATGGTTACTCAGTGGTGTTATCATTGCCCATTCTGTTTGATATTTTAACACTATTTAGTGTTATGTTCAAACCTGATGGTGTATTTCTAACACCTGAGGTTGGAGTCCTCTCCTAACACCAAATTGTATTCTTAACACTAGTTAGAGCTTTTACAGTGCAGTGCCACTGTGACAGTTTGTGTTACTGTCTGCGTGCTAATGGTCATGAATGGTTTACTTTACAAAGTATACTGTTTCTTTCATAAAAATGAATAGTAGGCCTTCTTGTAAGTGCTTGCAACAAAGAATCAACGCATTTTCAAAGAGGCCTATGATTAATTCAACAAAATTTATTGCATACAGAAATGCACATCTTCATGCATGCCACCCAAAATTTAGACCACCTCGATGTGAGAGAAAGCTTTTCATATTTGTTGTTACTCTTTAAAAAAGATATCGGATTGTTTTGAACTTAATACTGCTTTCAGGGCTAACGGATATATGTGCTTATTGTTTTGGAAAAATCACCTGGGTTCGCTGCATCTTTACCTAATAAGCCTTAAACCTGATTTTCATGTGGCCTACAAATGTTTTGAGGAGGCAAAATGCCAACAAAGAAAAAAGGATTATACAAACATTTGCATTTTATGCAGCAAAAGTGAGCAAAGGTTCAGAAGCTTCACAATGTGTTGAAGGGAGTTGCTTTTGATGTACAAGTAGTTTTGATCCTAATTTCTAAACCTACTCACAAACAAAAAGCGACTCCAAGCAACAGCTAATGATTTGGGAAGCTTGTGGACATTCATTCGGTGCAGGTTCTGCACATGTTTGCTGCACTGTTGCCCCCTAAAATGTACATGCTAGACTTTGCAATTTTTTTATGTTTGCAAACTTTTAAAACCTTTGAAAAAAATGTTTGAGAGCCGCATGTAAATAGGTTTTAGGGATAGAGATGGTGCACAATTTGCTTGTCCTTATATATTTCATTCTCCATATAATTACGCAATTGCGAATTTCTTTGTAATGTTTTCAGGGGCGGCTGGCTACCCATTGACGGCCCCATCCATGGTCAAGAGGAAGGGCTCCTTGACCTACAGCTACCAGATGCAGCAGCATGCAGAGGGGGCGTGGCAGGAGCCTTACCTCCGGGGGGAGGAGCCGGGGCCACCGGAGGAGGCATGGTCAGCGAAGGTGCGGTGGTGCTGAGACGGAAACGGTCGTCGCGGCGCAAGGGCGGCGTCTGGCGGGGCAGCGCGGTGCTGAGCACCGACATCACCTCGTACTACAGCTGCCGGGAGCACATCATGCTGATCGAAGAGATGCGCAGGTACTCCCAGGTCAGCGATTCCGGTAACGTCGAGGAAGAAGCATTTCGGCTCCACTCCAATGACTTCATGTGAATGTAGCCTTCGATATGATCTGCCATCGTCGAACACACTTCGGCCAGAATTCACAAAGGAAGTTTAGCGGTCAAGACCATATGTCCAACCCTCTATGTACATGGGATGCATGTATATGGAACCTTCCTGAATTGACTTATTAAAAGGCAATATGTGCCTCTTTTGTCTCCGATCCAAGCTCACTTCCAGAGCTGTAAAAACCCTTTGTGAATTCTGGCCCTTCTGTTCTGCATGTGTATGAACAGCAGTAACCACCACACCATGCCAGCTAGGTAACTGAATGATTCCAAAGCAAATATAGTCTTTAATAGCCATGCTTAGTCAATGAAATTAATAGTCCTGCCAATTTTCTTGTCAAATTGAAGGGGGTATTAATAAGATGCAGTTGAACAAAATTGGTAGTAAAATTGAATACATGTGAGTAAACTTGTAAGTTATCATTTTTGCCCATTATTGCAACTGCCTCACATTGTGAGTGACTCGGATACTCCAAAGAGAGTGGAGGATTTGGGCAATTTCAATGAAATCTGATGAACATTCGGAGATATTGTTCTTAATATCATTACCGTAATGTCATTCATTGAGGAAAGATGATCCCTGCAGTAAGAAGCTATGACAATACACTGTACTATCTTATTACATATTCTTCTCACCAAATTGCTGCCAATTTTCAATAGTGGTCTCATTTTCACACATCCACGCCATGTCTTTACGTTGTCCGATTTCTTTAAAGACCCAGATTGGAGCTGAAAGTGAAATTGACAAATGGGAACTTTATGTACTATTACATCAGTTTTATGCATATTCACCGCTTGACAGCCGAGTATTTTGCGTAAGAAAACTCAAGTTTAACAGGTTTCAACAATAGGCTTTCTTATTCCCTTTACCGGCCTCAAGACCATGTCGGTAAGAAGCACAAGAAAGCTTATTTTCGAGGCACGATATAGGAACTATTCTTAAGCACAATACTCTGCTGGTAAGCAGTGAAAATGCATAAAGCTTGCATTTGTGTGTATTAAATATCTTACAAGCTTTTGATTAGGATATGATTTGTCACATCACTTTTGTGGCTAGTCTGGGTGTTTAAGTTCGTACCAGTTTTGTCTGGTTCATTTAGTTTTCACACAAGTAAGTTTTTATCCAAAGATGGATACATGGGAGAGTGTTTGTAATAGTGATCATAGTGATCATCATCATCATCGTCACTATTGTTGTCATCATCATCAAACATTCATTCATATGTTGAAAAGTCAGAATATATTCCCCACAAAAAGTGATAGCACATACCCTCCCTCAGAATTTTCCTGCTTTATACATCCTGTACATGTTTATCCAGAGCACTCCTGCCCCTGACTCCTCTCCTATGGGAGGGGGGGGCAGGGGGTGTCATTATGCAGCTTGTATCTTAACTTTTTTTCCACGTGTTAATCTTGCACAACATACACATATTACATAGTGTGAATGCAGCTAGTCATGTTTATTTTTCTCACATTCTGATATATACATGTAATTCAAATTCCCTTTTCTTTTTTTTTTATTAATAAGAGTGTTTTCATTTCTAATGTTCATAGTAATATTTTGCAATGATGCATTGAAAAAATATAGAGTTTATGACCCACACTTCATTCATATTCCATGTTCACTTTCTTGTATATTTTATTCCATTAGCACCTATAAGTCTAATCTAGTTTATAATTTTGCTTGTTATTCTAAGTTTTATTCTTTTAATGAATCAATTCATGGATACATGTTCTTAAAATTGCATCTTGGGCACTTTTTTTCTTTATCCATGTTGTAGATGTTGTTATTTTATATTTTCATATGAATCTTGGTGAAACAGAATTTCAATAAGTTAAAAAATTATATTTTTGTAACAGTTTCCTGTAGTGCCAAATCCTGGATAAATTACTTACCATGAATAACAACTTTATATATTGCTCATTGCAAAATACAGATAATGTAATGATAAAACATTTAACTTCTACCACTATTGCTCACTTAAAAGTATTCATTTATTAGTTATGAAAATGTGCACATATTTACATTTTATACAGTATGATTTATTGGATGGTTTGTAGTTATCAGATGAAATTATATTAATATTTTCTTTTTAATATATTGCGTTTGAAAAAGAGACATGTCACTTTATTTAGTGTTGTATCTTTACTTACATTATTTTGTAAATACATAGTCACTTCTTAGAAATATATATATTGATATTTATGTTAACAATTTTATATCATTTGCAGAAATTGTATTAGTGTTTCGTCAATCCAATCTTATACATTCCGCATTCAAGATGTCTTTTAAAGTGAAGCTAATCATTTCAAAATTGGGAACATGATTAAAACAATTAAATCTCTGTTCAAAATTTGAATTGGCAAATTTTTCAATAAAATCTGTTGAGTTTTGTTCAGAATTGTTTTTTCTTATTTGATATTTGCAAACTATGTGGAATTCGGTAGAAATAGTTTATTATCATTGCCAATTTGATGGGTGAAAAGAGATTAATTGAAACCTTAGAACAGTTGTTATCATGGGCTACCCAACCTGAACCCTATATTTCCTCATAACATTTTTATTTATGTGTTATATGGAACCAATCTCATGTATATCTAAAAGGAACAAAGTTTATTTATCTAAACATTCTGAGCCCCCCCCCCCCCCCCACATACACTCATGCATGCTTTTACTCCTGTATGAAATCTTTGATACACTAAAAATTCTAAGCAACTTGATAGAATCTTTCTGCTCTGGTAACAACATCACAGGGCTGTTTTTATTTATTTATTTTTTATTTTTAAACCTCAATTTAATTATCCATATTATATGATTGTGATGTACATGGCTGAACTAATATCTGGCCATTTACAAGGAACAAGGAATTGAAAGTTGAATTTGCCTTTGTCGCAATAAACAAACAAGTTATGACCATATGAAAACACCTACATGTATACTTTTCCGTACCTTTATATTTTTATCTAACTTTCAAATATAATAATATAATCACTTCTTTGAAATATTCTTTCTAAATATGCTGTTTTGTTCTATATTTGTTTATTTCATATTTGTTTTTGTTTTTTAAAGAAGGTATATGTAAATGTTTAGAATTTTCAGATATTTGAATATTCATAATGGAAGTTGGTGGTGTACTGTCTTGAAATATGAATGTATTCCTAATGTATTCAGTTTGACTAGCATAACTTTTGAATCCTAAGTAGTTATGTGCCTATGAATTAACAGTAATTCTATGAAGAAAACATCTTGATATCAGCCGACATTTTTAGACAAGTATGTCGAGAATAATTTTTTCATTTGTATTTTAGATTGTGTAACTTCCATTGAAATTCTTTGGGAATTTCTGCATATGTCAAAGTTATATTTTTTACAATAATCGGTGCAATTCTTGTCTGATAATCTGGTAATTGATATCTAGGAGAAGAAATTAGATTATTGTTTGGAAATGTGAATGATGGTATTTTGGATTAGCATATAATATTGAAATTTTACACTGTTGGATATAATATCTTTAGTGGTATATTATTTCATTGAAATGCACAGTACATGAAGATTTCATTACAAAATGCATGTATTCAAGATGTTATAGATATACATGCAAGTTCTTATATTGTACATGCAGTCCTCTATGGGGTCAGTGAAATTCATTAGCAATCAATTTCTAAATTGCAATATATAACTAAAGACATATCATAAATGTTTTCTCATGAATGATAATTTCTAAAGAGGAAAAGGTCTGAACTCTTTCGTAGCTCTGTCGAGAAATGTTCGCGTATGGCTATGAAGAATACAAATGGGCAATTCCATGAAATATGTACGTTCGACCCCCTATAAGTGGGACCTTCATGAAAATTACTGTCTGTAATTTCCTGTTCTTTTGACAGTCTGTAATGTTCTCAAGGGTCCATGACCTGGTCAGTCTATGAAGTAAGGTAAGACTTTAGAAAAATGGGAAGGGGGCGGACGTACAAAAGGTTGATTATTTTATGGAATTGCCCAAATGTTTGCTGCTTGAATGCAATGTGGTTCCATGTATATGTGTAGGCTTTGTTTTTTACAGTAAGAAATCAGACTTAAATACTGGAAGGAAGAATTCATTGATTTAGATTTGATTGATTTCCATTTTTTACTTAAAGTGGTGTAATGTCTTGTCAGATTTTGTTATTAATGTTCTTAGTAAAATCAGAGAAGGGAGACTGAGAGAGAGAGGGGGGAGAAGGAAAGAGAGAGAAGAGAAAAGGGGGATATATAGATTCAATTCAATCCTGACTTGATCATAATTTGTTGATCATATTATTTGATTGTTTTACATCATCAATTGAAGTGTTTGTCCCTTTTCCTGATTTATAGCCCATTTCGAATCATCTATATTTATTGCTTTTACATTTAAATCAATTCTTTTTATTTTACTTTGTCTGTGAAATTCAGATCTTTAATTAAGTGGTCAGAAGAGGAATCATAATAATTTATTGCAAAGTTTATGAAAAAACTTTATTGTTAGTACATGTGATGGTGGTAGTGCTGTACCGATAAATTGTAAACTTGAATGAAATGAATTCATTGCCTATATGGGCATGTTTTGTGGGATGTATGAGCGGTAATCTGGTATTATGACAATTATTGATTAAATTGAAAGAAATAATACAAACATTGAAGTCTCAGTTTATTTGTTGCATATGATACCTTGTTCTGTCCAGTGTGATATATATAATTCTATAAGATCATTTTTATCTAATTAACTTTCAGCTAGCCTATAGTTCATATCTAATCATTTGGTTTATTTATCAGAATTCCAACTGTCGGTATATACACGTAGGCTATGCCCATCCATTGTAACAATCGGTCGCACACAATATCGTCATGAAACAAAGGAACGTTATATATTTTAAAGATAATGCTACAAAGTGAACTCTGACATTCATTTCTTATTATGTTTATGCATTTCTATTGCCTTTGGTAGTGTCGTCAGTGTAAAAGTTTAACTTCAGGTTGAAATGTCATCATAATTGAAATATCGTCATAAATTTGCCGGGCTGCTAAGTCTTCCTGATTGCCAAGGAGGCTCCTTGAAAATTGGCTGAAAATTGGCAAATGAAAAAAAAAACCTGCAGATTTTCAACATCTTCCTGATTCATACATTCAGACCCTTGCCCTCACCTTTTTTTTTTTGCCTTTTGCCATTTTTTGTTTGCCTTTGCAAAACAGGGGGGGGGGCGTTTTGCAAGGCAGACAAAAAAATGAGAGGGAATATGTCATATGCATATGAAAGTGAGCTCCTTTATTTTTCTTGGCTTGTAAATTTTTTTATGTACAAAAATGCCTCCCGCCTTTTGGAAAATTCTGGATCTGCCCCAGCATAAATTCATTTCTTTGATTGGATTGTATGTAATCGAGAAAGATCTCCATCCTTTCTCATTTAATTCTCCCTGAAAGGTTAAATATTAACCTTGGCAACTCTGACTTTGAAAGTAAATATATAAAAAAGCCCAATTTCATAAAACTAAGACAATCATTTACAATTAATGTCACTAATTGTTGCAAATTGCATGTTATGTGATCAGGGTTTTTCAACCAAGGTCGAAGGTCATCTCATTTTTTTGTGGAATGACTAAATTTCTATTTTCGAATTATGTATTACATAGAAGATTAGAATAGTGTTTGATATTTCATCGTCACAAAATCAACGGCGAAATATAAATAATGGTGGGGCGGTTCGAGGATTGACCAGAGAGAGATAGGGGGAGGGAAGGGCAACTGACCCCCCCCCCCCCCAAATATATATTGGCGAAGAAGCTCAAAAAGCATTGAAGCTAGAGACGTAGCCTGTATTTCTTCAACTTTTATTAGTACAAGCTTTCGGCCATTTAGTTAGGCCTTCTTCAGGTATCTGAAGATGTAAAAGACATAATGGCTTAACAATTACCATGCATATATTTGGATCAATTTACTAAATATAGGTATATCTTAAAAGAAAATGTTTTACATCGGTAATGTTTATATATATATATATATTTATATATATATATATAAAATGATAATAATGATGGTAATCAATACTATTTTTATGGGGAAGAACGGTGCAAATGACATTTTCTAAGAAAGAAAAAAGTCATCTCCACAGTGACCACTTGTCGGAAAGTATTTTCCCGTTTAAAAAGGGGGCAACGCCCACTTCCTTCCGGATTCGAGCCTGGAAGAAATGTGTGCAAACTTCCTTGCAAACCAATTACAAGAGGAACTTCACAGAACATTCCCTACCCATGGAAAATAAATATCGATTTGCCACATTGGGTTATGATTAGAGAGATACCGACAGTCCAGGCAAGCCGGTTCTTATTCCTCGTTTCCTTATTACGAGCTTGTGGAAACAAAATCATGAAAATAGATCTGGCAGAAAGAATATCGGGGCCAATAGCATAAAGTAATCAAAGCAGTCTCACGCGATCATGGGTTCACAAAGTCACAGTTTGTGTCTTCTCGCGATCATCATCGCCGTCGTTGTGCCTCCATCCCAACTGGTCAGCACCGATGATGTCGATGGAAGTGGTGATCGTTGGGATACCCGTCTGGATGAAGCTTTGGTGTTCTTGGACGAGTATAATTCGACAGCGGAGATTGTGTTTTTCGAGTCCAACTCGGCAAAATGGGATTTCGTGACCAACCTTACCGATTTTAATCAAGAGAAAAGTGTATGTATATGGCTTATGATGATGACGATGATGATGGTGATGATGATAATGATTCCGATGATGATGATGGTGATGATAATGATGATGGTGGTGGTGATGATGACGGCGATGATGGTGATTATATTGATGAAGATTATTATGATGGTGATGGTTGTTATGGCGATAATTCTCATAAAAATGATGATATCATGGTGATCGATTGATGATGATGATGACGGTGATGATTGCGGGGATGTTGATGCAATTATTATAATAATCATTATGGAGAAGCCCATGTTTCGTTTGTATCAATATTACCCATCTTCAACTCGACGTTCATTGCGTTTGCTCATTTATTTGTATTTCTGATGATGGTGCAATAAATGAAAGAAATGCAATAAACAATTAAATCAATGAATATTTTTCCTCACACCATTCTTTTCAGGTTCAAGCCAGTCTGAAAGAGTCCGTTTTTCGTAAGAACTCTGCGATGAGGGCTCGCGAGTTCGATGATGTCAAGGATAGTTTTCCCGAGGACGTTCAGCGTCTACTTGGTTTTATAGCCGACATCGGCGTATCTGCACTCGACAACGACACCGTAAATGAGGTGACCTTAATTCTGACTTTAAATGGACTTTAAATGCATTTCCCTTGTAAATGAGTGAGAACAATACAAAGTCATTATGAAATATGTATATGTATAAAAAAAAATGATAATGTACTATACAAAAAACTATGAGAGAGGGGGGGGGGGACAAAGTAGGTATGTTCTACTCGGAGTCAGTTAAATTATTATTGACTGAATCATTGAATTGTTATTTATTATTTCATCTTGAGTTTATATATAACAATATATATATACAACAATATATACAGGATAACGTAGGTCACGTGATGTATATAGCTTCCTTCTGTATTTGCTAAATGCAACAAAATTTACAAAGTGAACGGAATGATACAAACTCAACTTGACAAAACTGAAAGCAACGAAAAATAAAATAATAAAGTACAGCAAAATCAAACTTACCAAGTAATTGCAGATGATTCCACATGTTTAATTGATGGCTCAGAATCCTCTTTTAAATATTTTTTTGAAACTATAAATAATTTTTCTAATTGCTCTCGTTGTAAGCTCAATATATCCAAATCAGAAGCAAAATGGATTGGCTCCAAGAAGGGTTCTCAGTTATTCCCTTTTTCTGATAATGGTTTAAAGTGGAATAATTTTACTTTTAAAACTTTAGGTATCCATTTTTCTTTGAATACAAGTCAGCTTTATGAACTCAATCACAAGACCAAACTCAAATCCATTGAAAAAACTCTAAATTGCTGGCGTGCAAGAAACTTATCTCTGGTAGGCAAGATCTGTGTCGTTAAGACCCTGTTGTTGCCGCGACTCCGTTATTTTTTTTCTGTCTTATGTGTTAAAATACCACAGATTTTTTTTCAAACAAATGAACGTTATGTTGTTTAAATTCATATGGAGTGGTGGCAATGACAGGGTCAAAAGGCTACTTATATGTAATGATTTCTCTTTGTGTGGTTTAAGAATGGTTGATCCCTATTCTTTAGTGTTGTCTTGCACAAAAAATGTCATGGGTGAAAATGCTTTTTGATGATGATTATAAAGGTATGTGGATGTCTATTGAAATTTCTGTATTGAATGATTTTAGTAATATACAGGATATTTTATGGAAAACACATGCTCCGGAAAGTATTTTGAATAAACTAAGCTCAATGTCAATTGGCTGAGTCTATCTGAACATGGTATATATTTAGGGAAAAATTCTCTGAAGCTGAATATGATACTCTCTTTTCCTCAATTGGTTCTTGTCAGTGTATTTGGTTTAATAGAAACATTCGTTCAAAGTCAAAACAATATTTCATGTACCCGGATTGGTTAGATAAGGGTATTATTTATATTGGTGATTTACTGAATCCTCCTCACCCTGGTAATAAATTATTTGAAGAGCTTATTCTAGACTTTGGTATAATTGTTCAGGATAGGAGGAAATACAATTTTTTAATTAAAAATATACCAGCTGATTATTTAGTTACCTTTGACTTATCCCCACATGAAATTTTTGATGAAATCAGAGTAACACTGCTGAGAACTCAGAAAATCCCAAAATATGCATAAAGTATTCTACTTAAACCATGTGTTCCAGAAAAACGTATAGTTTTTTGGAATGATCTCCATAACACAGATGAGGTCAATTGGGAGAAAGTTAATGTAAATAACTTTAAGTCCACTATAATGACACGTGTGCGCTCTTTTTATTTCAAGTTATTTCATAAAGCAATAAGTTTCAATGATTTCTTGTATAAAATTAAAAGGAAGGACTCCCCTAATCGTTCTTTTTGTAACAGTGACCCGGAAACCTATTTACATATTTTTATGGAATGTCTTGTTGTGAAACCTATTTGGGATGAAATTATGAAAGCTATTATTAAGGAAACCAAAAAGCATGATTTACAGAATGTTTCAAAATTTGAAAAGATGTTCGGTTATTTTGATGATAAGTTCATGACATATTTGTTTCTTTTGCTTAAGTATTACATTTATATTTGTAAATTTCAGAACAAACAACCAACTTTTGACGGTTATAAAGCATATTTGATCTCTAACAGGGATATTGAATATCGTATTGCCAAGAAAAATAATAAGCTTACAAGCCATTTTCGGAAATGGAGATTTAAGTTGTAAGATATTCTATCATCAATTTTTGTAACTGAAGAAAATCTTAACATGCCTTCTGAGGATGGAATTTTGTTAATCTTTAATAATAGGTGAATCGCCTGATTTTTATCCCTCTGTTATTACATTCTTGCCTTTACTATACTATAGGGAATGAGGAATACTAAAAGAGACAAAATTACTGCTTTTACTACATGTTTATCAAGTAATAATAGCTTGATAAGCTGTACTTTTTCTAATGTAAACTAATAATGTGTATGCTGCTTTTTTTTCTTTTTTTTATTTATTTATTCTGTTATATTTTAAATTACTTGTATTAATTATATGTGATTTGTTATACAAAATTATGAAAACCCAATAAAAACTTTAAAAAAAAACTTACCAAGTAATTTTCCAGATGAATATTGGAAATCAAAGCACAAACAGAATTATGACAGAAGTGAAAGTGAACTCGGTTATTAGATCAAAGTAAGGAAGTGGTTGGATTGGTAACATTAACTAGTTCATTTTAACATCTGTTATAATTTTATTTGTGTTCATAGTTCAAAGTGATTCTTGCTTGCCATTTTTGTCCTCTAAAACTTATCCAATCGATTCCATTTTGAGTTCGATCTGTATATCGTTGTGACTACTTGTTTTGTGTATAATTTGTCCTAATGAACAAATGAAAAAAATCAAGGTCACAATTGAATTGAATTGAATTGAACTGATTTTATTTCATTCTTCCTAAAAACGCATATACAAGTCAATACATACAAGTAAAACGATGAACATATAACTACATGGTTACAGAAAATAGCATTACAGATAGTAAATTAACATAAGAGTACAACCAAGAAAACCATTTATGTCGATTTAGGGATCGACAAAAAAAAAGCAATTTGCCTTAATTGTTGAGCGTTGATTATAAGTCTAAAATATTATTGCATTGCAATTACAGTCCTTTGGAGAAGAATTCATGTATAGGGATTCGGGTGTAAAGATTTTTTCTCTGTCTTTGGAATTGCCCTTTTATGAGATTCGAACTTGTCTTTGCTTTTATTCTCTAACAGTACAATGAGATCATGGCTGAGATGAAAAGGATATACAGCTCTACCCCAATATGTCGGCCTGATGACCCATCAGAGTGTCTCAAACTTGAACCGGGTAGGTTCCCCATTATTGTCTACCACATATCCAACTCGTAAGACTGGGCGTATATGGCCAACCCCCTCAGATGTTTGGAATTCTCTTCCACATAATATTCGAAATTTGAAAACCTCACATTCTTTTAAATTGGCTGTAAAGCACAATCTCCTTTCAAAATTACAGAATCTGTAAAGTGCTAGTAACATACATGTATACATGTATTTTGTTTTCTTTCTTCTATTCGTAACTGAAGATTAAGAATTCAACTTTGTTGAATTACTATACCATATATTCATAACGATTTGAAACTTAATTGTTATATCTCGGCATTCTATCACGTTTACATTCTTCTCTTTCTTTCCTCTCTTCCTTATTGTTACATTTTTATTTTGTTTTCTTGGATGCCAACCAGTTTAAAGGTGCTTCAACCAATCAAGCTTTTAGCTTACGTTGTAACACCTTTGTATGTTCATTATTTACTTGTGTTTCATATATGCATTTATATATTGTCTGTGTATTCTTTTACATTGTACATTGTGAACATGCATGAATAAATAAATAAATAAATAAATAAATAAATAAATAAATAAATAAATAGGAATGACAATGGCAATGAAATGAAGAGCGATTTATCATTAATTTAGGGTCTTTTCAGCAATTTTAAATGTTTTATTCATTTTTCCCTTTCAGATCTCACGGAGATTTTGGCGACCTCAACGGACTGGGATGAACTAATGTGGGCTTGGCAGGAGTTCCGTAACATAATAGGGAAAGCTAACAAACCATATTACGTCAGATACGTGGATATAGCTAATCAAGGAGCAAGAGCGAATGGTAAGATTTAAAGTGGAGAAACATGTTAAAAATGATGATGATTGTGGTGGTGGTGATGGTGGTGGAGGTGATGATGATGCCTGATGGTGGTGGTGGTGGTGGTGGTGGTGGTGGTGGAGGTGATGATGTGGATGATGATGATGTGGATGATGATGATGATGATTGGTTGATGATTATGATGATGATGAAGATGATGATGATGATGATAGCTGATGTAGAAGTGATGTAGCTGCTGATGATGTAGCTGATGATGATAAATTTGATGACGACGATGACTGTTACGTTGCTGCTGCTGATGATGATATTGACGACGGTGATGGTGATAATAATAACATTTTGCAAATCACGTTTTCTATTTGCTTCCAAAGAACTTTTTGATATGATGCTGAAGTGATGATGGTGCTTCTGCTAATGATCAAGATGCCGCCACTGCATGCTGCTCATATATCGATAATGGTTATAACGATAATGATGATATATATATATATATACATGTATATATATATATATATATATATATATATATATTGGATATATATAATCTGGATGCATTTCATCTTTCTTTATACAGGTTATGATGACCTTGGTGATTACTGGAGGTCTGATTATGGCGACGACCTCGAGACACAAGTTTATGAACTCTACAATGCTATTCTACCACTTTATAAACAGCTTCATGCCTATGTGAGACGAAAGCTGAATGGAATATACGGATCTGAACACGTCTCCCTCACTGGCCTCCTCCCGGCGAATGTACTAGGTGAGTGAGCTGCCCCCCCCCCCGGGGGGGGGGATACTCGCATACGGAGATTTGCCGCTCCAGTGAGTCGTTTTTTGCATGAAAAATCCTTAGAAATGGGTGCGTGTCTGAAAAAAAAAAAAAAAATACTTATAAGAATCCCCAGGAAAAGCCCCAGGAAAAGCCCCCGGAAATGTTTGTCCCGGTCGAGAGTACGAGTAGCCGAGACCCCGGGACGAGAAGATTCTACCTGTAGTATTTCCACATCTTAGTACGATAGCAACGGGCACCGGGGTACGTCACTCTATGCATGTCTGGCATATTCGGCCGACCGTATACAGTATCTTACATGCATAGTGCATGCATGTAGCGCATGTATGTTTTTTGCATTGCACATTGGCCTTTTTACATGCAAAAAAAAAAGCAGAATTTATCTTGTAATTTAAAGAAAATCCTTCGGCATGGGTCTTCATGTTGAGGAAAATCCTTAGACATGGGTACCTGTTCACGGTCAAATTACCCTTAGAGATGGGTAAGGATTTCAAGCCCTGAGCCTCACACCCCGTCCAATCATAATCCAAGTACCCCCCCCCCCCCCCCTCCTTCCTCGATCCCCCGTGGAGTTGCTATGGAACGTTCAGGGCTTACCTGGAAAACAGCATTAGGAGGGGTTAAACGGATCATCTGTCCAAAATGAAACACGAGGCCAAAAGGTCATCAGCATTATTGGGGGTAAACAATTTCTGGCGAGTAAAATAAGTCATCAAAATCGTGATGGTCTATTGAATATATTACGTAAAAATATAAAACGAAATTAAAATTTCATTTCGAATTGGCAAAGTTTTTTTCACTCGATCGTGAGTGCAAGATTTTCCAAAATACACCACGTGGTGCACCTTAAAGTGTTTGGCTCATTACGCTACTGGTTGATGCCACTATCGTACAGATGGACGGCTTAGGAGGATTTCCCCTCAGTCGCTTCGCTCGCTTGAAACTGTTGAGAAATTTTCCCCGGATCCCATGCTAACCGCGCAATTGGTCGTTTTGACTCGTTACTCTAATTGATAGTGCTGCGTCTGCTGATGGTAGTGATATGATATGTAAAAAAAGAGAGAGAGAGATATGAGATCATAATTAAAGCTTCCGTCAAACCTAGCCCGGTTATTTTTACTACGGGTTTTCTGCAATCAGGTTACCAATCTATTTGACGGTAGATTGCGCGACATTGAATCCGAAAAAGAAAGAAAGATTCCTTCTGAAGGTTCCATTATACCTGCAAAGTTTCGGTATTAATCTTCATTTTAATTAATATTTTTTGTCCAAACTTCACAGGGGACATGTGGGGACGTTTCTGGAATATCTATCCACACGTGGTGCCGTACCCTGATCTTCCTGATATCGACGTATCTGATGAAATGGTTAGACAGGTGAGCTCACGAAAAGGGAAATAGACTAGCCGGGTAGACTAGGCCTTAATTAGCCAATACGGAGGGTTAAGAACAGACAAAATGTATTGTCAAATGCCCTTCATGAAAAAGAACAATAAGTCTTTGTCGAAAATTGGTGAATGAAAACAGCATTTTCGTACTTGATTCTAGACAAACGAAATAATTCCGTGCACTCGTTAAGGGTATCAAAAACACCGATTGTCAAAAAAGGGTCGTTTTGAAAGGCTGGTCAATGGTTAATCGCAGGGTCAAACGTATTTAGGGTAGGCCTATGTTTTTCAAAACCCTTTTTTAAGACTAGCCAAACGTATTTAGGGTATGTTTTTTCACCAAATCTTTTTCCCCGGGGCTTTTTCCTCCTAGGTTTCTGAAGTGTTCGGGTTCTTCCCGATCGTAAGCAACGACCCTGGGAACGAGCCTGGGAAACGGGAAAACTTGTTTTAGGGTCATAATCTGGCGACAACTTGTTTTGGGGCCAAAATGTGTAAATGAGGCCCCGCGAAAAACTTGTTCAGGGGGTTATTTTGCACACAGAGAAAAACTCGTTTAGGGGGTGTTTGGAAATAATTTGGTCACGCATGTGTACAGAAATATATTTGACCGCCCCCTCCCCCGGAAATAATCATTTGCAATTTTTTTGCAACTCCGAAAAAGAGGACGAACCGCTGTTCCTGTTCACAAATTTTCGACAAAGACTTCCCATCCCAGCAGTTCTGTGTCATTTGACGGGCATATATACGTACATCGCGTAGCGAAACTCTTTCATAAATTATCATGCCATGTTTTTGCGGGATTCCAATGTTGAACCTCGTAATTTGATTCACTTTCCGGGACATTCACAACGTCATATTTATGTGGTCCTTCTTTGAATAGTGGGAAGCATCTCGAAAAAATGGCTAGCTGAATTACAGGCCATGTTTGGCTAGAAGAAAAAAAAAACATTCCTCTAAAATAATTCCCACTCTATATTTTTCCTAAAAAGAATTATACGGTGGACAGGCTGTTCCGTATGGCAGATGATTTCTTCAGCTCCATGGGTCTAATTCCAGCCAACGATGCATTCTGGGAGAATTCAATGTTCGAGAGACCCGATGATGGAAGGAGAGTGCTATGCCACCCCCAGGCATGGGACTTCCTCAACAGAGAAGACTTTAGGTCAGTTTAATCTTAGGTCCATGGTTTAATACTGTGGAGTGTTGGGGGTGGGAGATAGGGCCATTTTTTTTTAAGTTGGAAGGGACGCGAATCAAGCGCCTATTCCGGCGCCAGAAAGGGGACCATCATGGTCCTTGGCCCCGATGCTAGATACTGTGATTTAGACAGGCTTTGGAGAATTATAAACCTGTGTGCGGAATTGAGCAAAGGGTTAGGGATATCATTGTGAACAGGTCCGCAGATTTTGAAAGCGTATATAGTCAACAATATTTGATAATTATCCTTTCATCGTGAAATAAAAAAAAAGAACACAACTCTTAAAAATGATAATAATTGCAAGTGTAAATCACGTTCTAGTTTTGGTAAATTTAGAGAACAGTATAACCTTTAAACTTTGAATGAGGTTTGCGAAAACGGATGCCTATTTTTCATGTTGTTAAAAATGAAATTTAAAACGTGATATCAAACGGTAAATTGTACTACCAAAAATGTCAAAAACATGACGCCAGCGTTATTTAGTTATTCGCGCTTGTCTTTTCAGGATCAAGATGTGCACGGAAGTGAACATGGACTACTTTATGACAGTTCACCACGAATTAGGTCACATCCAGTATGCTATGAATTACAAACACCAACCGGTATCCTTCCGCCGGGGAGCTAACGGTGCGTTCCACGAGGCCATTGGGGAAGTGATAGCACAATCGGTAGCCACGCCCAAACATTTGAAAGTGGTGGGATTGTTTGACGGGGATGACGACCCGATGAATGGTAAGTAGAATTATACTCAATTACGCATTTTAATAGCTTGTTCATGCTGGGGAACGGTGCATTATGGGTCAAAATCTTAGAATTATTTTAATGTTACGTTTAATTATTATGCTCTTTAAATTCAAATAGCAATAAGAAGAAGTAGATCAGACGCAGACAAAGAAGAAGAACAAACGTTTCTATAAGACTGGAATATAAATTTATATAATGGTATAGAAGAAGATAGAGGACAAAATGAAGTGAACCGAATAAGGAAAAAACGAGGTAAATGATAAAGAAGGCCTGCAAAGATCACTGTCACTTTCTCTACATGTACGACAAAACAGTTAACAGTTAAGACCGTAAATAGCTGGGGAAGGGGGGGGGGGGTATTCCCAAAATTTCCAGGTGAGGGATGCTGTGTATTATCCCCCAAGTTTATAAGTAGAAAAAAAATTGTTATAAGGGTATGTGTACACAACCCCACATGATATGACTTCATGAATACACACAAACACCCCACTCACACACACGCAACGTAATGTATTGGTGGGAGCGCTGGAGGTCCCGAAATTAAAATAAATAAAAATAAAATTAAAAAGTTCCACATGGAAGAGAATAAAAAAAACAAAAAAAAACAATGAAATGTAGGCCCGTTATTTTCTGAACATCACGTCAAAATTTATCACTAACTGAGATTATAATCTCTAAAAGGTCAAAACTTTTGTTGGTTTGCTTTGCTCGCTCGCAACTTTAAAGAAAATTTTGGTCTATATTAATTCGATATTTTGACAGTGATATTTTACAAGTTTATGTCCTAAGCGATGGATGTCATGAGCATAGAACAATGACGACAATATACAGTAAATTAAAGGATCATGAGATATTTATTTTCAATCTCTCTCAGATTTCCAGATGACTTCTTTTTTGTGATTTCATGGACAAATTTGCATCAAACTTGAGTCATTGTTCTTACTCAGTCACTAGTATCGGGTATGTCCACCCCTGGCACGAACCAGCGCATACAGACGTCGTGGCATGCTGTCCACTAGCTTGTTGATGACGTCAACAGGCATAGCGTCCCATTCTTCCCTCAGAGCATCTGCCAACTCCTGCAGATTTTGAGGAATGACCTCTCTGTCGTTGATGGCTCGGCCTAGGGTATCCCATGCATGCTCTATGGGGTTCATATCCGGCGAACAAGCTGGCCATGGCAACTGTGCGACGCCCTCTGCCTCCAGGAATTCCCTTACTGCAGCGGCCCTGTGCGGTCTAGCGTTGTCATCCTGCAGTCGGAAATTGTGCCCATACACTCGTCTTGCACATGGAAGACAGTGGAACTCCAAGATATCCCTATAGGGGGCGGCGTTGACGTTTCCGTCCGGAACCACCAGTGGCGTTTTCCCTCCATAATGGATGCCGGCCCATATCATCACTGAGCCGCCTCCGCCTTGAGTCGTCTCGTGGATACATTCATTGCGAAGGTTTTCCCCGGCTAATCGACTAACTCGTTGTCTCCAATCCTTTCGGTCAAGGATGAACCGGCTCTCGTCCGTGAAGACCACATGTTGCCAATGTCCTGGATGAAGCTTTCTGTGCTCCCTAGCCCAAAGAAGACGAGCTACTCTGTGGCGAACATACAGGCGTGGACATTTGGTCAACCGTCGTGCTCGGTAACCATGTTGGATCAATCTGCGATTAACGGTTGATCGGGAAACGTTGATCCCATGATATCTCCTCCACAAGCGACGAAGACGGCTCGTGGGCAATTTCCGGTTTCTGCTGCTGAAATTCAACAGTTGGCGATCATCTCTTCTTGTGGTCAATCTGGGACGTCCTGGAGATTTCCGTGGCCGCAAATTCCCCGCCTCACGTTGACGTTTCAGGATCGTAGAGACTGCACTCTGTGATATCCCTAGGACTTCTGCGATATCAGTCTCATTGTAGCCCTCCTGTCGCAGTGCTACCACTCTCTCGCGTGTTGCTGTTGCCGTTGGACCAGGCATAGTCCAGGGAACGTCTCTACCGATTTTTATTTCAAACGGTACAAGGAACTCGAAAAAATGCAACCTTCTTATACACAGTGCTAAATCAGGGAAAGGGACATAATATCATATGCTTAGGCTTTTATAGTCTACAACAAAAGAATTTATTACGTAATCCAAATTTCTCATGTTATAATGTTACCTGTGTAATGGGGAAACATTATGTAATCACTCAATTACCATTTTGTCTACGCGTAGCCTTTCAAATACCAACAAAACTGTCGATTTTTATTCAAAAATATTTTATTCCACCTTTATGACCAACAGTGTATTTACACGTATTATAGTTGGCCGATATGCAATCATTCCTCAGTTATGAATAACTGTCCTCACCAACTTCTACTAAACTTTGTCTTTTTACCCTAGTAACAAACACAGATATAAACTTCTTGTTGAAGATGGCATTACAAACAATTGGAACCCTTCCATTCAGCTTAGCTTTGGAGCAATGGAGATGGGATGTATTCAGCGGGAAAACAAACGTCAGTGAGGGAACAGCAAGATGGTGGCAACTTAAGTATGAACAATATCAAAAGGAGCCTACCATTCCTAGATAACTAATTAGCTGACTAATTTATCAAATAACATTTTGAATAAATAATACATTGATATGCAGTATGAAAAAAATGATTTTCACCCCCCCCAAAAAAAAAAAATAATAATAAGAACTACAGCTTGAATGCATAGATAAAAGAATAAATTAATTTTTAACGAAATAATGATTAATTAATATGTAAAGTAGGCCTAGATAATGTTGATAAATGTGGATGAAGGAACAATTGGCAATATAAGGAATGAATATATATAAGAAAAATTAGATACATTAATAAAAAGTAAGATTAAAATGAACGCTTTCGCGAGAAGGAATAAATCTTTAAAACCATATCAGAAAGCAAATTTTTAGGGAATAGGCAAGTAATGAAAAATGTGCTAATATGTTAAATGTCAAGCGCGATACATCATTGACACTCCGTCCTGACTCGCTGAGGAGATTGTAAACCCTTTGTTAAAACAAAAATTAAAATATGCACTCGCGTTTAGGACGTGTAGGCCAAGGTAGGATGTGCGGATGAGGGTATGATTGTGTGGGTGTGGGTGTGTGTGTGTGTGTGGATGGAGGGGGAGGTCTACGTTCCTCGAAATTCTCTCAAAATTGATATCCAAGTTTCAGACCATTGAGATTAACTCATGAAAAATTTTCTCACGATAAATGATAAAAGCACATGAGGTCAACGATGTGAATTCCTTTCGTCGCAACGTTATACCGATATACACGTTTTCATATTTCCCATGCTCTTTTTCTATAAAGGAATGATCTGATCGGGGTCAAAGCTCCCGTTGAAAGAACTGACGACGATTTCGATGCCGGTGCCATGCTTCATATCATTATATCGTATCCATTTATTGGGTAAGCAATAACTATCAATTTATTCTTTTAATGGCGAATCCCACTCGAACTACTATCAATTTGAAATAATGTTTCGTTAAGGAGGTACCTTTTATTAAAGTATTTCTAAAAAACTCATCTTCACGAGCACCCCCACTCACTCTACACCTCACCCTTCCCCCTTTCCCCTTTCTCTTTACTTCAACATGTTCAAAGAATTATAAGGGACATCACTTTTTTAATCATAAACCCACAATTTTTCATCAACATGTATATATAGTTTTTTTTTTTTTGCTTTTCAGATTTATTTTCGTCGAAATGACCTTAGATTTGGGGTGATAACCTTTTTTTTTTGTTGTTGCTTTTTTGCCCCTGGATTTAACCCCTTTCCCTTGGCTGCTATTGTCTCAAGCATTCCGATAATGATAGCTGATCCCTGCATTTTGATAGTTTGTACTTGTGTATTAATTTCTGTTGTCTACACTCTTGAAATAGTTGGGCAAAAAAATGCAAAACTTTTAACCAACCCTGTGCAACACACTGTCCACACAACTATTGGTTAAAATCTGCCCAAATTGGGTAATAAAAACTTATAATTGGGTAATAAATTTGCTCTATTGGATAATAATTGCCCAGAATATATATATTTTTAACCAACTTACAATACCCAACACAATGGACAGTTTGTTGCCAAACATTTTAACTATGTATTTTTGTTATGTTCATGTCGAAATTTGTCATTCGATCAATCATATAGGATGTTGATATATGATTTTATGTTTTGAATTATCAATAAATGCAGACACACCTGGTAAAATAATTGTCTAATGAGAGTTTGGTCCAACCATCGCTTGGTCTTAGTCTTTCACAAAAAAACTGAATTATTTTTAATATCATGTAATTGACGGAAGGTCGTCATCATTGCGCCTCGTTATAATTTATATTTTTGGATATATGGCATACATGTGTACGTATTTCAGGTTTGGTAATCTTTGTATTGTTTTCAGATACTATATCCGGACTATCATTCAGTTCCAGTTTTACCAGTCTCTTTGCCAGTTAGCAGGACACACGGGACCACTCCATAAATGCGACTTCTATCAATCTACTGAAGCTGGCGACAAATTGGCGTAAGTATAAATTGAATTGGATTGATTACCAAATCTCACTTTAAAGTACATCTACATGTAAAAGTAGAGTACATCACGTAGAGAGAGGAAAAAACGGTAATTGGATCTACATGTAACATAAATAGCAAAATGCCAATCGAGGTTAGCCCCGAGAAAATATTGTCATTATCATAGTTTTAACATTAATCTCAACTAAATCACAATGTTTGTTCCTTCGCCCTGTATTGATACTTCCTATTACTGAATGGTACTGATTCATTGTAATCGCAGTAATCTTAAAGGGGAATCCAACCCAAATAAAAACTTGTTTTTATAAGAAAAAGAAAAATCAGACAAGTTGATAGGTGAAAGTTTGAACAATATTGGACAAACAACAAGAAAGTTATGAATTTTTAAAAGTTGTAAATATTGGTAATCACTATACCCATGGAGACTTCAAATTGGCCGCATATGGGATGTCATAGTGATGTAAGGCAAGGACTACTCTTCCATGTACTCCAATACATATTATGGCTAAAATGTCATTTTCCCCAAAAGTTTTATTTCAAATTATATTTTTCTTTCATGAGGACATAAAACAATATACTACCTGGATTATAATGAGATTACTGCCCCAGGGGAATGGGTACTTAGGAGAAAACCACAAATCCCTGATAATAAAGTACATGGCTTATGGGAAAGTTGTCCTTGCCCCTTGTCATAATTTACTTACCCAGTTGCCAATTTGAAATCTACATACTATTAGTGATCTCAATTTTAAAGCAGCTGTAATTTTCTTATTGCTTGTCCGATTTCTTTCAAACTTTCGCCACTCTGTTTAATTTATTTTTGTCCTTTCCAACACAACATTTTATGGCCAAGGCTGGATTCCCCTTTAAGAAAATGCTTTTACACTGTTTACAACAATATATCTTATTTTATTCGCAAAAATCTTCGTACAGAAATTATTTGTTTTAGGCAGTATAAACCAACATCCAATTCATGATGTTCCCTAACTAGTAACTTTATTTTTGATTTTAGTCGCTAAATATTTTGCGACTTGGGATTTTCTCATATCACTTGGCAAATATTTCATATTGTAGTTTTAAAAAAATGACGTTTCCTTAAATTGGTTTTATTTACTTTTTTATTGTTGATGCAATTACAATACTTTGATACTTTAATCTGGATCGTAAATACTTAGAATTGATACAATTACAATACTTTGATACTTTAATCTGGATCCTAAAACTTAGAATAATATTTCCCCTGAAAAGGAAAATGCAATAAATAGCAAGATGGCGACTCTTTGGACTCTGAAGTCCGGAAGAGAAGGCAACTATCGATATTTATTTTTAGAATGGTCACCTTTTTTGCCTGTTAAATTATCGACGAGGCAAAGTCACCATCTTTGTCGACAAGATCCTGAATTTCAGACGAAGAAAACCCCTTAAAAAGACATATACGGCCTCGATACTTTTGATTTCTTTAGAGAAATGATCATGATCTTTGCTAGTTTCCTGTGAAAATTCCTTACTTAAAATTGCAAATTGAATTCCTTGCGTCAATCTTTTTTGGCAGAGCAATGTTATCACTGGGCAAAAGCCGCCCATGGCCTGAAGCGATGGAGGCCCTCACCGGTCAGAGAGAGATGAAAGCAGACGCCATCTTGGAATACTTTCGACCCCTGATGGAATGGCTGGAGAAAACTAACGAAGAGAACGGAGATGTGATTGGATGGTCAGGCACATCAGGTAATTTTAAAATTTTGTATACGTTTTACTTTTTTTTTTGGGGGGGGAGGGGGTTGTTTTGATTGGCTCAAGCAGACCGTGGCTAGAAGCGACGGACGCCATCAACGGTCAGAGAGAGATGAAATCAGACGCCATGCATCTTGAAATACTTATGGCTGGAGAAAAGTAATGAAGAGAATTGTGATTGGATAGGACGACCCAATGAGTAAGTTATGATCTGATTGGACGATTTAATTCAATCACCTGATTGGTTTACCTGTAGGAAAGAACAGTGTCACATATTCTGTTCACATGCGGTGCTTTCATAAAATGGAAGCACTGCATGTGAACAAAATGTGTGACACTGTGTTCACATTATGTGATTATCATTGTCAAAATAAGTCAAAATGCTCACTTTTAACTGTCTGAAGACAATTTCACGCATTGGGCACCCCGGAACAGTAAATCCTTAGTAGGAAGGCCTACCAAAACAATGGATTTATTTCATGTCCAGAAGGTTTGCCCCTAACTTTTGGGCTTTCTCTGATATCCCATTCTAAGCTATCCAATATGGAATGAATACTGTATCGTTATGATATTTTAGAATATAATTACCCAGAAGGAAAAACCAGTAAGACCAGTAAGAATTTTTACTGGTTTCCAGTAGAATTTTACTAGTTTCCAGTATATTTTTACTGGGCCAGTTGCTTTTTAACTGGACCAGTAAAAATCAACTGGAGACCAGTTCCAACAATTGCATTCCAGTTGAAGCAATTAGTAATACCAGTTAAATTGTTTTTCATCAAACTGGTGTTTCTGGTCCAATAAATGGTTTCCAGTAGATTTTTACTGGTTTCCAGTATATTTTTACTGGACCAGTAAAAATCAACTGGAGACTAGTTCAAACAATTGCATTCCAGTTGAAGCAAAGTAGTAATACCAGTTAAATTGTTTTTCATCAAACTGGTGTTACTGGTTCAATAAATAATGACTTTATTTCAAGGCAGATCATTTGACGAATTATGGAAAATGAATCTTGCAATTCAGAGAAAGTTATTATCGTTATCATCATTCTTCTTATAATTATCATAATTATTATTATTATGATTATTATTATGATCATTGTTGTCAACATTCTTATTACTGTTATCATTGTTATTGATATTGTTATTATTATTATGAATATTATTATAATTATTAAATATTAACATTATCATTAAAATAATTATTTCCTTTAATTATGATTAAGATCAAAGCAAGATATATTCCTCTGATAGTCAACTGGTCTAAAGTAATTCGGTTTGAAATTGAACCGGTCAAGACCAGTAATACCAGTAATTGTGATGATGCTGATCACGTGGTTTACCTCATTTGCATATTTCCTATTTTAAAAAGGAAAATCAGGATTTTGAATGGAATATCCTTGCAATGGCACTCATTGTTTAAAAACTTTCCAAATAAGTGTGTGAACTAATTCACAATGGAAATGTATAATTTCATATATCACATTTAAAATAACAGCAGAAAGATTAATTTACTAACCGTATTTTCCATCACATTTCACCGACCATGGTATATAACAAACCAAATGCATGTAATAAATTGATCCAGTAAGACCAGTACGAGGACCAGTTCAACCAGTTCGAGGACCAGTCAGACCATTAGAAAATACCAGTAAAGACGTACCAGCTTGAATTGGATACCAGTACGAAGACCAGTATTTACCACCAGAAACAAGACCAGTATAAAATTCGAGTAATTCAAGACCAGTTTAATTTTTAATTGGACCAGTAAAATTTCAACTGGACCAGTATGACCAGTTAGACCAGTGAACCGATGTTCCAATTTCCAGAGTTACCAGTTAAAATTCTACTGGTCTAACTGGTCCAGTGGAACTGGTTTTTCCTTCTGGGTACCCAGAAAAAAAAAGATAGATTTAACTTTCAGTTAAATTTTCTCACCCGCTTGTCATTTTCATCTCTATTTTATTTTTCTAGAAATTTCTTCAGGTTCTGCACCGCTGGGAGTTGGTAGCATGTTGATGGTCTGCTTCTTCGCCTTCATTTCAAAAAGTATATAAATGGCCTAATCATCTCTACAGTATGTCTTTGAATGAGAAATAACGCGTCGATTTGCATCTTAAAAAAAGGGATTCAGGATAAATTCTTTATGAAAATAAAAGGTTTAGGGTGCACTTTGACTTCTCGCTTGTCTATGGGCGATTCCATGCGATAAATCAGCCATTTTCACAACATTTCAGCTTTTCAACATTGAATTTCAACAAATCAGCCATTTGCACAACTTGCTGTCTGAACAAACGAGTAACTTCAACTGAATTTGTGGTAATAAAGTATTGTACTGCGTAGTCTTGTGAAAAATGACAAACATCATATTAATGTTAATTGTCCATGGGTGAATTACAGGTTAAAATGTTGCGTGTCGTTTCGGACACCTCTGCGTCATGTTCGACACGAAACATTTTAACCTCTAGGTCTAATTCATCCTTGTACAACATAATTTTGTTTGTGGTCATTTTTATCTCGAGGCAACACACTAGAACTTATTATTACCACAAAAACAGATGGAAGTTCCCCGTTCGTTTGGAAAGTAAGTTATAAAATTTTGTGAAACTAGCATGGAATCGCCCCTATGTGTTTCTTAGATAGTCCAAAGTCAACTCTTTTGTAAATGCCTTACACGTTCACGTGGAATTTTTACGAGAATGATTGTTTGTAAATATCACTTGCACGGTATGATTTTTTTTTTAATCTCTTTCGTTTGCGCTTTATAGATAGATAGATAGACCAATTCCAACTCATAGCAATTAAATTCATACTTTCTGTCGCACGAAACAGATTGATATTCAACTGTCTACTTCTAAATGATTGTAAAACGTATGATTGGCTCGATTTAAAGTTGGCTTGCACCTGGTATCAGCGTATACTATATAAATACTTGTTGGCCATAAACAAGCTCTTGATTCAAGTCACATATTGACGTACTTGACGAGCTTAGGGCTTTACGGTTTCACGGATGTAGCATGACTGAATTGAAAATTATCATTCTGACCCGCAGGGAAGTATACTTGGTCCTTTGCTTTTTAAGATTCAAGTTGATTATTTTGTTTATTCTTATTAAACATTAAATTTGTACTCTATGTAAATGGTATTATAAAATGTTGTCGCTTTGTTTGAATTGGCTAATAATACAGTTTGTTGCAGACTGGGTGAAAGCAGATAAGTTGAAGATTAATATGAATACAATCGAATACATATTCGTGTATTAATTTTGGAATACCATCTGTCTCTAAATTAACCATTACAATAGATAATACTGAAACTGAAAACGATCACAGCATAAGCATTTCAGATGTAATGATCGACGGAAGACTAAATTGGACAAATATGTCAACATTATTCATGAGCAATAATCGCCTACTGTAGGCATTGTGCGCAAAATTATGATCATTTTATGCCATTAAAAATGCTAGGCAGTGCCTTATCTTGCCGAATCCAAAATATATTGTGGAATGGCATCTATATTTATTGTGTCACAATGTAATTCATGTTTTAAATTTGCTTTGTAAAATTCAGATTTTTTATTAAGCGGTAAGAAGAGGAAACATTTATGGTATATTGCAAAGTTTATATAAAACTATTACATGTGATGGCGGTAGTACCAGATTAATGAATTTCATAATTTTAAATATAAAAATATAATACAGTTGTCTAGATTTATTTTCTTTGTGTGAAACCTGTTTTTCCCCCATTTTAATCTAATAAGATCATATTCCTCTGATGAACTACCATCTGATTTAAAAAAATCTAATAAACACTTTGTTTATTTATGATAGGTTCCATTTACTATGTGTCAATCTTCTAATCAGGCCTATGCTCATATTCGGTTTAATACACACTTGGTCTACACCAAAAATATTTGGTAAAATTTTTACCACCACGAGGGTAATTATGTGTCCAACCAATTTGGGGCAGTATTTTACCCAATACGGGAAGCATATTGTCCAGTAAGGATGGGCAACAAAATTTTCATTTAATACACTGGATGAATGAAAATGTCCAAAAGAAATGCCCAATGTTGGTTGGACATATATTTACCCTCATGGAGCATTTTTACCCAATATTTTTGTGTAACACAATGTTATTTCCTGATGCACTGGTAAAATTTTCAAAAATTTGATTTTTTTTTTTTTAAAGAAATAATTTATTTAGCTTGTGCTTTCATGTTTATTCATTTTATGTCAAACTTTATTTTTCTATTTTATGACTTGATTGATAACATTTCTTTATACGTTCAATTGAATAAGTAATTATAACTGTAACACATTTTTATGTTTATTTGAGGGAAATGCGAATCTCGGGCCCCGTAATCTAGGTCGGAGATTAAACCCGAGCAAGAGCCCCTAACATCAACAGTACGTATTTTGACTTCTATACAGCGACTGACCTTTAGACATCGTATTGATAACATTTTATCTTCACGATTATTATGACGGAATTTAAACCCCCAATTATATGATAAACTACCAATGGCTGTCTATATAGAAGTAGCTTAAATGCTAATAAACACCACTGACTTGCGTCTTTCTGTTTTGATCGGGACGTGTTCGGGTTATGAGGAAAATCCACATCGAATTTTGCACCTTTTCATTGTGCTATTGTTTACTTTATCTCTTTGCATGCAGACACAAATGATTTAGAGAGAGAGGGAGAGAAGAGAGATTGGATGAATGTCGTTCCCCCCCCCCCCCCAAACCCACACACGCACAAAAAAACACAAAACATTAAATAATTAATACAGAAAACAAAATAAAAGAAAAAACATCGAGAGATCAATAATGCAGTGGCGTATCCTGGAATGAACAGTATAAGAAAGTGAGGCATTTCCCAAAAGAAAATGATACTCCCAAAATGATGTTCAACACTCATTCTTATTGGGGGGGGGGATAAAAAAGAAGGTTATTGCCTCTCAAGGATATAATTTTCTTCTTATAAAACGTGATAAGTGTAAAAAGTAAATGAATAGATAGATAGATAGATAGATAGGGTCGTAGGTTTTACAATGCCCGCTCGCTCTATTCTCTCTGGCTCAACGCCTGAAAGAATGTGCACAGATCTTCCAGCCCGCTGCGCTGAACAAACCAACTGCAAATTGTCAACGACGAACTCACTGCAAGATACCATTGCAGTGGATGGGGAAGTGGAAAATAAATATCCATTTGCCATTAAAGTCAATTAAACAGATAATGAGGGTCAAGTCAAGCAGTCCTTAAAAGTTTTATGTTCTTTATCTTTTGAGCTGGTCAAGGAGAAAAGGGATATATAGGCAGAATATCAGGTCTAGTATTCAAATCAAAGCCTATCACATTTCGACGCAATCATGGATTCCCGAAGGCACATTTTGTGTCTTCTCGCGATCGTCATCGCCGTCATCGTGCCTCCATCCGAAATGGTCAGCATCAATGATGCAAATGGAAGTCGTGATCGTCGGGACACCCGTCTAGAAGAAGCTTTGGCGTTCTTGGACGAGTACAATTCGACAGCGGAAATGGTGTTCTTTGAGTCCTCGTCCGCGAGTTGGGCTTACTCAACCAATCTTACGGATTACAATCAAGGGAAAGAGGTACTTATGGCTTATGGTGATACGATGATGATGACGGTGGTTATAACGATAACGGCAATGATTATGATGGTGATGATGGTGATGATTATGATGATGATGATGGTGACGATGGCAGTGGTTGTGCATGTGGTGGTGATTATTATGACAATGAGGACGATGATGATGATATTGAAGACAACAACGGTGATGATGATGATGTTGCCGACCGAAAATTTACCGAGTACTCATTTTTTCCGTTTTTATATTTCGAATGTAAAACTTGTTTTGAGGTATGCACCTTGGAATGTTTTAAAACAAACAGGCCTACTCTATTTTGTACCAACACATGGAGCCATACAAACGCTGAAAAAAGTATTATGATTATGGCAGTGGCAGATCCGGGTGGGTGCACATCTGGCCCATGCCCCCCCCCCCCTCCTTGAGAGGCAAACAAATGACGACGACGACGATTATCGTAGTGAAATGTTGGTCAGAAATACAAGACAGACAGGTATATTCGTCGTCAAATTTCGCTCCCACTGGTCGCCAATTTGACGACTTTGCCCTTGAAGGTGTGAAAGGTATTAGGTTGGGCGTGGACTCGGACTTCAATTTGTTACAGGAGTGGCCTTTTTTCAAAAGGGTGCTTATTGAGGTGATGCTGGTGTTGGTGGAAGCGGGGTGTGGTCTTTTCTTACCGGAAATGCACAGCAGGCGTAGATAGACATCTTCTATATGATAAGAAAAGGAAATACATGAAGCCACAAAAAATGCTGCCAAAGGAAAAGGGTAAAGGTTATCATGGCTTTCATTTGAAAAACTTAATTTCTTTGTATTAATCACCTTTTATTGATAAAAAGGGAAACAATTAAAATTAGCCCATGTTATCTGTTATAGACGGACATTATACAGGGCGACATAAAATGAACTTGAACTAGATTTTAATTCGTCATGCGGACGAATTAGGTGGTCTGTCATGATTTTTCATTCATTGTCGGCTAATGTTGTATAAAATGAATCCCGGGAATGAATCATTCAGATATGATTGATAATCTTGATCATAGACATCAAAGGAATAAATTTTGACCATTGCTAAATGTGATTATAAATGTAGTGATGACAATCGTGATGATTATAATGATGGTGGTGATAATGCAATATGTTAAATACGAAATAAAGTTAGGAGCACGTAAAATGCCGGCTTAAAAACTCTCCAAAAATCTCAGACGATTTTACCGAAATTGGCTTTCCAAAATTGCGCAATGAAAGGCGCCTTAATTTTCACAGCAGCTAATTTTTAATCGACAGTTTGATGTTTTTTATGCAAATTCTTGTTAAAAATTCTTTGTACTTTGAGCATTTTTTTTAAAATTTCACCCACTGACATTTCACAATGTCAGTGGGTATTAATTTCACAGAATACTTGAAAATTCATAGGTGATACTTTTTAAAAGCTAAAATATCTTAAATATTTTTGTTCAAATTTTCTGCTACATTTCAATAGATTTTAATGAGAAGTTTCATAATGCTATAATTTCACAGCATTCACCTCAAAACTCATGAGTGATGTATTTGATAAAAGAACCAGATTTTTTTGTAAATGTTTGCCAAATTTCTGAAAATTTTTAAACATTTCAAATAATATTTTCCGTCAAAAATTTTCAATATCCATTTATTAATTGTGTATGACTTTGACATTTACTTGAAAATTCTTTCTTGAAGATTTTTACTGAAAAAAAGTCAGGTAAAAGATTCAAATACTGGCAATTTTCCCGCAAAATTTCGGGAACATGTGTAATTAACTAAATTGCACAATTTTTTCATTTCACAGAAGGTACCTGAAAATTTGTTATATGTTATATTAAGTAAAAATGAACAAACAGAAAAAAATCCAGGAATTTCCGCAAAATGTCCGGAATGAAAATTTTCAACCCAATAGCGTTTAAATATTGCAGCGTTTACTAAAAAATACATAAATGATGTTTTACAATGTTAAAATTGCCCCTTAAAAAGTTCCGGCAAAATTACAAAAATTGTCCTACATAAAAAAATGCAAGGCAAGTGGGCTTGAAATTTTCAGGAAGACTGTACAATTGGTTAATAAAACATTTCTCTAAAGAATTTCTCAAAAATTACGTCCAGAAAAAATTTGCAAAAATTTAAACACATCATAACACATTGATGCTGTGGTCAAAAGTCAAAATTATTCACACGTTATTTGTAGAGAATTGTCTTCACTATACGATATCAAAATTTGGAAGAAAACTGACCAGTAAAAACGAAGATACGGTCAAGTCATTGACGTTTGTTGCGGAAATATGTAATTTTCACTAATAACTTAAAATTGACGTAATTACAAAATCTCCAAATGAAATATTGAATATATAAAAGAGTGAGAAAAAATTTGGGGTCAACGGACTCCCTGAAGAGCTACAGTGAATTTTATATAGGCATATTTTAGCCCATTTACGCGCGCGTAATGCAAATTTGAATGGACGCGCATTCCCGTATTATTGGTCGTAAGAGGCTGAATGAGGTATCAAATTAATCAGAAGATAATGAACAATGGAAAGACATGAAAGAAATGATGACTCGAAGATGCATAACGATGGTAGGTGCAAGAACGCGCACGCATACCTGTGCGCGCGCAAATTCTTGACATGCTCAAAATGACCAGAAACGTACCCAAACTTGACCACGGTCGATTTGGGGAAATTTAAAATTTTGACGCGCGCGTACGTGCGCGTCGTGACCTTTGCATGACCTCTGATGATATGTCCTGATGACCTGTCACCTGAACTTGATATGATGCAAATATGGATGATTTTTGATGATTAGTTGCGATGATATGATCAATCATTTAATTTTACAAAATGGCGCCTAGATGACGTCATCATGATTTGATAACCTTGAAAAGTTTCCATTCCCATGTCCATAATGATGCCCATACATGACATGAAAATCAAGGAAATTGACATGCCCGATTTTGAGATAGAGGTGGACAAAGATTTGGCAATAAAAATAAAGAAAATTCTGACGAATATAATAGGTGATCTGTCATCTTAATGACAGACCACCTAAAAAGGACCAAAAAAAAAAAAAAAAAAAAAAGGGGGTCCAGCGAGGTTTGAACCACCGAACCCTGGTATACCAGTCAGGTGTGTTATCCAGTCGGCCACAGTGTGTTCGACAAGCACAGAGAGCAAAATAGGAAACATATTGTCAACTTGACATTGAATGTACATTCTTGCAATTCCAAATTGGCATGATGACAAAACTCTACAAATTCTAGTTTTGAGAATAGTACAAGCTTTAAAATGAAACAGTGGAGATATTGTCTAAAGGATACATTCTAAGCTAAAACATATTGAAAATTTGGCGAGAACAGACCAAGATTTACGGAATTAAAATCAATTTAAATGACTGTGGTGACATCATGAAACAGAAAACACTTGTTCTTAGTTCCGACGCCATTTTGATGACGTCACGATGTAATTAAGAGTCAAATGTGGCATGAAATCATATCTCCTATTCATACTCTATTCGAATATGAAAAGAAAAATTGGGATCAACGGACTCCCTGAAGAGCTACAGTGAATTTTATATAGGCATATTTTAGCCCATTTACGCGCGCGTAATGCAAATTTGAATGGACGCGCATTCCCGTATTATTGGTCGTAAGAGGCTGAATGAGGTATCAAATTAATCAGAAGATAATGAACAATGGAAAGACATGAAAGAAATGATGACTCGAAGATGCATAACGATGGTAGGTGCAAGAACGCGCACGCATACCTGTGCGCGCGCAAATTCTTGACATGCTCAAAATGACCAGAAACGTACCCAAACTTGACCACGGTCGATTTGGGGAAATTTAAAATTTTGACGCGCGCGTACGTGCGCGTCGTGACCTTTGCATGACCTCTGATGATATGTCCTGATGACCTGTCACCTGAACTTGATATGATGCAAATATGGATGATTTTTGATGATTAGTTGCGATGATATGATCAATCATTTAATTTTACAAAATGGCGCCTAGATGACGTCATCATGATTTGATAACCTTGAAAAGTTTCCATTCCCATGTCCATAATGATGCCCATACATGACATGAAAATCAAGGAAATTGACATGCCCGATTTTGAGATAGAGGTGGACAAAGATTTGGCAATAAAAATAAAGAAAATTCTGACGAATATAATAGGTGATCTGTCATCTTAATGACAGACCACCTAAAAAGGACCAAAAAAAAAAAAAAAAAAAAAAGGGGGTCCAGCGAGGTTTGAACCACCGAACCCTGGTATACCAGTCAGGTGTGTTATCCAGTCGGCCACAGTGTGTTCGACAAGCACAGAGAGCAAAATAGGAAACATATTGTCAACTTGACATTGAATGTACATTCTTGCAATTCCAAATTGGCATGATGACAAAACTCTACAAATTCTAGTTTTGAGAATAGTACAAGCTTTAAAATGAAACAGTGGAGATATTGTCTAAAGGATACATTCTAAGCTAAAACATATTGAAAATTTGGCGAGAACAGACCAAGATTTACGGAATTAAAATCAATTTAAATGACTGTGGTGACATCATGAAACAGAAAACACTTGTTCTTAGTTCCGACGCCATTTTGATGACGTCACGATGTAATTAAGAGTCAAATGTGGCATGAAATCATATCTCCTATTCATACTCTATTCGAATATGAAAAGAAAAATTGGGATCAACGGACTCCCTGAAGAGCTACAGTGAATTTTATATAGGCATATTTTAGCCCATTTACGCGCGCGTAATGCAAATTTGAATGGACGCGCATTCCCGTATTATTGGTCGTAAGAGGCTGAATGAGGTATCAAATTAATCAGAAGATAATGAACAATGGAAAGACATGAAAGAAATGATGACTCGAAGATGCATAACGATGGTAGGTGCAAGAACGCGCACGCATACCTGTGCGCGCGCAAATTCTTGACATGCTCAAAATGACCAGAAACGTACCCAAACTTGACCACGGTCGATTTGGGGAAATTTAAAATTTTGACGCGCGCGTACGTGCGCGTCGTGACCTTTGCATGACCTCTGATGATATGTCCTGATGACCTGTCACCTGAACTTGATATGATGCAAATATGGATGATTTTTGATGATTAGTTGCGATGATATGATCAATCATTTAATTTTACAAAATGGCGCCTAGATGACGTCATCATGATTTGATAACCTTGAAAAGTTTCCATTCCCATGTCCATAATGATGCCCATACATGACATGAAAATCAAGGAAATTGACATGCCCGATTTTGAGATAGAGGTGGACAAAGATTTGGCAATAAAAATAAAGAAAATTCTGACGAATATAATAGGTGATCTGTCATCTTAATGACAGACCACCTAAAAAGGACCAAAAAAAAAAAAAAAAAAAAAAGGGGGTCCAGCGAGGTTTGAACCACCGAACCCTGGTATACCAGTCAGGTGTGTTATCCAGTCGGCCACAGTGTGTTCGACAAGCACAGAGAGCAAAATAGGAAACATATTGTCAACTTGACATTGAATGTACATTCTTGCAATTCCAAATTGGCATGATGACAAAACTCTACAAATTCTAGTTTTGAGAATAGTACAAGCTTTAAAATGAAACAGTGGAGATATTGTCTAAAGGATACATTCTAAGCTAAAACATATTGAAAATTTGGCGAGAACAGACCAAGATTTACGGAATTAAAATCAATTTAAATGACTGTGGTGACATCATGAAACAGAAAACACTTGTTCTTAGTTCCGACGCCATTTTGATGACGTCACGATGTAATTAAGAGTCAAATGTGGCATGAAATCATATCTCCTATTCATACTCTATTCGAATATGAAAAGAAAAATTGGGATCAACGGACTCCCTGAAGAGCTACAGTGAATTTTATATAGGCATATTTTAGCCCATTTACGCGCGCGTAATGCAAATTTGAATGGACGCGCATTCCCGTATTATTGGTCGTAAGAGGCTGAATGAGGTATCAAATTAATCAGAAGATAATGAACAATGGAAAGACATGAAAGAAATGATGACTCGAAGATGCATAACGATGGTA
The DNA here is from genome assembly GCF_037042905.1 of Lytechinus pictus. NCBI lineage: Eukaryota > Metazoa > Echinodermata > Echinoidea > Temnopleuroida > Toxopneustidae > Lytechinus > Lytechinus pictus. The sequence continues at coordinate 18,085,071 of NC_087257.1, forward strand.
GGTGCAAGAACGCGCACGCATACCTGTGCGCGCGCAAATTCTTGACATGCTCAAAATGACCAGAAACGTACCCAAACTTGACCACGGTCGATTTGGGGAAATTTAAAATTTTGACGCGCGCGTACGTGCGCGTCGTGACCTTTGCATGACCTCTGATGATATGTCCTGATGACCTGTCACCTGAACTTGATATGATGCAAATATGGATGATTTTTGATGATTAGTTGCGATGATATGATCAATCATTTAATTTTACAAAATGGCGCCTAGATGACGTCATCATGATTTGATAACCTTGAAAAGTTTCCATTCCCATGTCCATAATGATGCCCATACATGACATGAAAATCAAGGAAATTGACATGCCCGATTTTGAGATAGAGGTGGACAAAGATTTGGCAATAAAAATAAAGAAAATTCTGACGAATATAATAGGTGATCTGTCATCTTAATGACAGACCACCTAAAAAGGACCAAAAAAAAAAAAAAAAAAAAAAGGGGGTCCAGCGAGGTTTGAACCACCGAACCCTGGTATACCAGTCAGGTGTGTTATCCAGTCGGCCACAGTGTGTTCGACAAGCACAGAGAGCAAAATAGGAAACATATTGTCAACTTGACATTGAATGTACATTCTTGCAATTCCAAATTGGCATGATGACAAAACTCTACAAATTCTAGTTTTGAGAATAGTACAAGCTTTAAAATGAAACAGTGGAGATATTGTCTAAAGGATACATTCTAAGCTAAAACATATTGAAAATTTGGCGAGAACAGACCAAGATTTACGGAATTAAAATCAATTTAAATGACTGTGGTGACATCATGAAACAGAAAACACTTGTTCTTAGTTCCGACGCCATTTTGATGACGTCACGATGTAATTAAGAGTCAAATGTGGCATGAAATCATATCTCCTATTCATACTCTATTCGAATATGAAAAGAAAAATTGGGATCAACGGACTCCCTGAAGAGCTACAGTGAATTTTATATAGGCATATTTTAGCCCATTTACGCGCGCGTAATGCAAATTTGAATGGACGCGCATTCCCGTATTATTGGTCGTAAGAGGCTGAATGAGGTATCAAATTAATCAGAAGATAATGAACAATGGAAAGACATGAAAGAAATGATGACTCGAAGATGCATAACGATGGTAGGTGCAAGAACGCGCACGCATACCTGTGCGCGCGCAAATTCTTGACATGCTCAAAATGACCAGAAACGTACCCAAACTTGACCACGGTCGATTTGGGGAAATTTAAAATTTTGACGCGCGCGTACGTGCGCGTCGTGACCTTTGCATGACCTCTGATGATATGTCCTGATGACCTGTCACCTGAACTTGATATGATGCAAATATGGATGATTTTTGATGATTAGTTGCGATGATATGATCAATCATTTAATTTTACAAAATGGCGCCTAGATGACGTCATCATGATTTGATAACCTTGAAAAGTTTCCATTCCCATGTCCATAATGATGCCCATACATGACATGAAAATCAAGGAAATTGACATGCCCGATTTTGAGATAGAGGTGGACAAAGATTTGGCAATAAAAATAAAGAAAATTCTGACGAATATAATAGGTGATCTGTCATCTTAATGACAGACCACCTAAAAAGGACCAAAAAAAAAAAAAAAAAAAAAAGGGGGTCCAGCGAGGTTTGAACCACCGAACCCTGGTATACCAGTCAGGTGTGTTATCCAGTCGGCCACAGTGTGTTCGACAAGCACAGAGAGCAAAATAGGAAACATATTGTCAACTTGACATTGAATGTACATTCTTGCAATTCCAAATTGGCATGATGACAAAACTCTACAAATTCTAGTTTTGAGAATAGTACAAGCTTTAAAATGAAACAGTGGAGATATTGTCTAAAGGATACATTCTAAGCTAAAACATATTGAAAATTTGGCGAGAACAGACCAAGATTTACGGAATTAAAATCAATTTAAATGACTGTGGTGACATCATGAAACAGAAAACACTTGTTCTTAGTTCCGACGCCATTTTGATGACGTCACGATGTAATTAAGAGTCAAATGTGGCATGAAATCATATCTCCTATTCATACTCTATTCGAATATGAAAAGAAAAATTGGGATCAACGGACTCCCTGAAGAGCTACAGTGAATTTTATATAGGCATATTTTAGCCCATTTACGCGCGCGTAATGCAAATTTGAATGGACGCGCATTCCCGTATTATTGGTCGTAAGAGGCTGAATGAGGTATCAAATTAATCAGAAGATAATGAACAATGGAAAGACATGAAAGAAATGATGACTCGAAGATGCATAACGATGGTAGGTGCAAGAACGCGCACGCATACCTGTGCGCGCGCAAATTCTTGACATGCTCAAAATGACCAGAAACGTACCCAAACTTGACCACGGTCGATTTGGGGAAATTTAAAATTTTGACGCGCGCGTACGTGCGCGTCGTGACCTTTGCATGACCTCTGATGATATGTCCTGATGACCTGTCACCTGAACTTGATATGATGCAAATATGGATGATTTTTGATGATTAGTTGCGATGATATGATCAATCATTTAATTTTACAAAATGGCGCCTAGATGACGTCATCATGATTTGATAACCTTGAAAAGTTTCCATTCCCATGTCCATAATGATGCCCATACATGACATGAAAATCAAGGAAATTGACATGCCCGATTTTGAGATAGAGGTGGACAAAGATTTGGCAATAAAAATAAAGAAAATTCTGACGAATATAATAGGTGATCTGTCATCTTAATGACAGACCACCTAAAAAGGACCAAAAAAAAAAAAAAAAAAAAAAGGGGGTCCAGCGAGGTTTGAACCACCGAACCCTGGTATACCAGTCAGGTGTGTTATCCAGTCGGCCACAGTGTGTTCGACAAGCACAGAGAGCAAAATAGGAAACATATTGTCAACTTGACATTGAATGTACATTCTTGCAATTCCAAATTGGCATGATGACAAAACTCTACAAATTCTAGTTTTGAGAATAGTACAAGCTTTAAAATGAAACAGTGGAGATATTGTCTAAAGGATACATTCTAAGCTAAAACATATTGAAAATTTGGCGAGAACAGACCAAGATTTACGGAATTAAAATCAATTTAAATGACTGTGGTGACATCATGAAACAGAAAACACTTGTTCTTAGTTCCGACGCCATTTTGATGACGTCACGATGTAATTAAGAGTCAAATGTGGCATGAAATCATATCTCCTATTCATACTCTATTCGAATATGAAAAGAAAAATTGGGATCAACGGACTCCCTGAAGAGCTACAGTGAATTTTATATAGGCATATTTTAGCCCATTTACGCGCGCGTAATGCAAATTTGAATGGACGCGCATTCCCGTATTATTGGTCGTAAGAGGCTGAATGAGGTATCAAATTAATCAGAAGATAATGAACAATGGAAAGACATGAAAGAAATGATGACTCGAAGATGCATAACGATGGTAGGTGCAAGAACGCGCACGCATACCTGTGCGCGCGCAAATTCTTGACATGCTCAAAATGACCAGAAACGTACCCAAACTTGACCACGGTCGATTTGGGGAAATTTAAAATTTTGACGCGCGCGTACGTGCGCGTCGTGACCTTTGCATGACCTCTGATGATATGTCCTGATGACCTGTCACCTGAACTTGATATGATGCAAATATGGATGATTTTTGATGATTAGTTGCGATGATATGATCAATCATTTAATTTTACAAAATGGCGCCTAGATGACGTCATCATGATTTGATAACCTTGAAAAGTTTCCATTCCCATGTCCATAATGATGCCCATACATGACATGAAAATCAAGGAAATTGACATGCCCGATTTTGAGATAGAGGTGGACAAAGATTTGGCAATAAAAATAAAGAAAATTCTGACGAATATAATAGGTGATCTGTCATCTTAATGACAGACCACCTAAAAAGGACCAAAAAAAAAAAAAAAAAAAAAAGGGGGTCCAGCGAGGTTTGAACCACCGAACCCTGGTATACCAGTCAGGTGTGTTATCCAGTCGGCCACAGTGTGTTCGACAAGCACAGAGAGCAAAATAGGAAACATATTGTCAACTTGACATTGAATGTACATTCTTGCAATTCCAAATTGGCATGATGACAAAACTCTACAAATTCTAGTTTTGAGAATAGTACAAGCTTTAAAATGAAACAGTGGAGATATTGTCTAAAGGATACATTCTAAGCTAAAACATATTGAAAATTTGGCGAGAACAGACCAAGATTTACGGAATTAAAATCAATTTAAATGACTGTGGTGACATCATGAAACAGAAAACACTTGTTCTTAGTTCCGACGCCATTTTGATGACGTCACGATGTAATTAAGAGTCAAATGTGGCATGAAATCATATCTCCTATTCATACTCTATTCGAATATGAAAAGAAAAATTGGGATCAACGGACTCCCTGAAGAGCTACAGTGAATTTTATATAGGCATATTTTAGCCCATTTACGCGCGCGTAATGCAAATTTGAATGGACGCGCATTCCCGTATTATTGGTCGTAAGAGGCTGAATGAGGTATCAAATTAATCAGAAGATAATGAACAATGGAAAGACATGAAAGAAATGATGACTCGAAGATGCATAACGATGGTAGGTGCAAGAACGCGCACGCATACCTGTGCGCGCGCAAATTCTTGACATGCTCAAAATGACCAGAAACGTACCCAAACTTGACCACGGTCGATTTGGGGAAATTTAAAATTTTGACGCGCGCGTACGTGCGCGTCGTGACCTTTGCATGACCTCTGATGATATGTCCTGATGACCTGTCACCTGAACTTGATATGATGCAAATATGGATGATTTTTGATGATTAGTTGCGATGATATGATCAATCATTTAATTTTACAAAATGGCGCCTAGATGACGTCATCATGATTTGATAACCTTGAAAAGTTTCCATTCCCATGTCCATAATGATGCCCATACATGACATGAAAATCAAGGAAATTGACATGCCCGATTTTGAGATAGAGGTGGACAAAGATTTGGCAATAAAAATAAAGAAAATTCTGACGAATATAATAGGTGATCTGTCATCTTAATGACAGACCACCTAAAAAGGACCAAAAAAAAAAAAAAAAAAAAAAGGGGGTCCAGCGAGGTTTGAACCACCGAACCCTGGTATACCAGTCAGGTGTGTTATCCAGTCGGCCACAGTGTGTTCGACAAGCACAGAGAGCAAAATAGGAAACATATTGTCAACTTGACATTGAATGTACATTCTTGCAATTCCAAATTGGCATGATGACAAAACTCTACAAATTCTAGTTTTGAGAATAGTACAAGCTTTAAAATGAAACAGTGGAGATATTGTCTAAAGGATACATTCTAAGCTAAAACATATTGAAAATTTGGCGAGAACAGACCAAGATTTACGGAATTAAAATCAATTTAAATGACTGTGGTGACATCATGAAACAGAAAACACTTGTTCTTAGTTCCGACGCCATTTTGATGACGTCACGATGTAATTAAGAGTCAAATGTGGCATGAAATCATATCTCCTATTCATACTCTATTCGAATATGAAAAGAAAAATTGGGATCAACGGACTCCCTGAAGAGCTACAGTGAATTTTATATAGGCATATTTTAGCCCATTTACGCGCGCGTAATGCAAATTTGAATGGACGCGCATTCCCGTATTATTGGTCGTAAGAGGCTGAATGAGGTATCAAATTAATCAGAAGATAATGAACAATGGAAAGACATGAAAGAAATGATGACTCGAAGATGCATAACGATGGTAGGTGCAAGAACGCGCACGCATACCTGTGCGCGCGCAAATTCTTGACATGCTCAAAATGACCAGAAACGTACCCAAACTTGACCACGGTCGATTTGGGGAAATTTAAAATTTTGACGCGCGCGTACGTGCGCGTCGTGACCTTTGCATGACCTCTGATGATATGTCCTGATGACCTGTCACCTGAACTTGATATGATGCAAATATGGATGATTTTTGATGATTAGTTGCGATGATATGATCAATCATTTAATTTTACAAAATGGCGCCTAGATGACGTCATCATGATTTGATAACCTTGAAAAGTTTCCATTCCCATGTCCATAATGATGCCCATACATGACATGAAAATCAAGGAAATTGACATGCCCGATTTTGAGATAGAGGTGGACAAAGATTTGGCAATAAAAATAAAGAAAATTCTGACGAATATAATAGGTGATCTGTCATCTTAATGACAGACCACCTAAAAAGGACCAAAAAAAAAAAAAAAAAAAAAAGGGGGTCCAGCGAGGTTTGAACCACCGAACCCTGGTATACCAGTCAGGTGTGTTATCCAGTCGGCCACAGTGTGTTCGACAAGCACAGAGAGCAAAATAGGAAACATATTGTCAACTTGACATTGAATGTACATTCTTGCAATTCCAAATTGGCATGATGACAAAACTCTACAAATTCTAGTTTTGAGAATAGTACAAGCTTTAAAATGAAACAGTGGAGATATTGTCTAAAGGATACATTCTAAGCTAAAACATATTGAAAATTTGGCGAGAACAGACCAAGATTTACGGAATTAAAATCAATTTAAATGACTGTGGTGACATCATGAAACAGAAAACACTTGTTCTTAGTTCCGACGCCATTTTGATGACGTCACGATGTAATTAAGAGTCAAATGTGGCATGAAATCATATCTCCTATTCATACTCTATTCGAATATGAAAAGAAAAATTGGGATCAACGGACTCCCTGAAGAGCTACAGTGAATTTTATATAGGCATATTTTAGCCCATTTACGCGCGCGTAATGCAAATTTGAATGGACGCGCATTCCCGTATTATTGGTCGTAAGAGGCTGAATGAGGTATCAAATTAATCAGAAGATAATGAACAATGGAAAGACATGAAAGAAATGATGACTCGAAGATGCATAACGATGGTAGGTGCAAGAACGCGCACGCATACCTGTGCGCGCGCAAATTCTTGACATGCTCAAAATGACCAGAAACGTACCCAAACTTGACCACGGTCGATTTGGGGAAATTTAAAATTTTGACGCGCGCGTACGTGCGCGTCGTGACCTTTGCATGACCTCTGATGATATGTCCTGATGACCTGTCACCTGAACTTGATATGATGCAAATATGGATGATTTTTGATGATTAGTTGCGATGATATGATCAATCATTTAATTTTACAAAATGGCGCCTAGATGACGTCATCATGATTTGATAACCTTGAAAAGTTTCCATTCCCATGTCCATAATGATGCCCATACATGACATGAAAATCAAGGAAATTGACATGCCCGATTTTGAGATAGAGGTGGACAAAGATTTGGCAATAAAAATAAAGAAAATTCTGACGAATATAATAGGTGATCTGTCATCTTAATGACAGACCACCTAAAAAGGACCAAAAAAAAAAAAAAAAAAAAAAGGGGGTCCAGCGAGGTTTGAACCACCGAACCCTGGTATACCAGTCAGGTGTGTTATCCAGTCGGCCACAGTGTGTTCGACAAGCACAGAGAGCAAAATAGGAAACATATTGTCAACTTGACATTGAATGTACATTCTTGCAATTCCAAATTGGCATGATGACAAAACTCTACAAATTCTAGTTTTGAGAATAGTACAAGCTTTAAAATGAAACAGTGGAGATATTGTCTAAAGGATACATTCTAAGCTAAAACATATTGAAAATTTGGCGAGAACAGACCAAGATTTACGGAATTAAAATCAATTTAAATGACTGTGGTGACATCATGAAACAGAAAACACTTGTTCTTAGTTCCGACGCCATTTTGATGACGTCACGATGTAATTAAGAGTCAAATGTGGCATGAAATCATATCTCCTATTCATACTCTATTCGAATATGAAAAGAAAAATTGGGATCAACGGACTCCCTGAAGAGCTACAGTGAATTTTATATAGGCATATTTTAGCCCATTTACGCGCGCGTAATGCAAATTTGAATGGACGCGCATTCCCGTATTATTGGTCGTAAGAGGCTGAATGAGGTATCAAATTAATCAGAAGATAATGAACAATGGAAAGACATGAAAGAAATGATGACTCGAAGATGCATAACGATGGTAGGTGCAAGAACGCGCACGCATACCTGTGCGCGCGCAAATTCTTGACATGCTCAAAATGACCAGAAACGTACCCAAACTTGACCACGGTCGATTTGGGGAAATTTAAAATTTTGACGCGCGCGTACGTGCGCGTCGTGACCTTTGCATGACCTCTGATGATATGTCCTGATGACCTGTCACCTGAACTTGATATGATGCAAATATGGATGATTTTTGATGATTAGTTGCGATGATATGATCAATCATTTAATTTTACAAAATGGCGCCTAGATGACGTCATCATGATTTGATAACCTTGAAAAGTTTCCATTCCCATGTCCATAATGATGCCCATACATGACATGAAAATCAAGGAAATTGACATGCCCGATTTTGAGATAGAGGTGGACAAAGATTTGGCAATAAAAATAAAGAAAATTCTGACGAATATAATAGGTGATCTGTCATCTTAATGACAGACCACCTAAAAAGGACCAAAAAAAAAAAAAAAAAAAAAAGGGGGTCCAGCGAGGTTTGAACCACCGAACCCTGGTATACCAGTCAGGTGTGTTATCCAGTCGGCCACAGTGTGTTCGACAAGCACAGAGAGCAAAATAGGAAACATATTGTCAACTTGACATTGAATGTACATTCTTGCAATTCCAAATTGGCATGATGACAAAACTCTACAAATTCTAGTTTTGAGAATAGTACAAGCTTTAAAATGAAACAGTGGAGATATTGTCTAAAGGATACATTCTAAGCTAAAACATATTGAAAATTTGGCGAGAACAGACCAAGATTTACGGAATTAAAATCAATTTAAATGACTGTGGTGACATCATGAAACAGAAAACACTTGTTCTTAGTTCCGACGCCATTTTGATGACGTCACGATGTAATTAAGAGTCAAATGTGGCATGAAATCATATCTCCTATTCATACTCTATTCGAATATGAAAAGAAAAATTGGGATCAACGGACTCCCTGAAGAGCTACAGTGAATTTTATATAGGCATATTTTAGCCCATTTACGCGCGCGTAATGCAAATTTGAATGGACGCGCATTCCCGTATTATTGGTCGTAAGAGGCTGAATGAGGTATCAAATTAATCAGAAGATAATGAACAATGGAAAGACATGAAAGAAATGATGACTCGAAGATGCATAACGATGGTAGGTGCAAGAACGCGCACGCATACCTGTGCGCGCGCAAATTCTTGACATGCTCAAAATGACCAGAAACGTACCCAAACTTGACCACGGTCGATTTGGGGAAATTTAAAATTTTGACGCGCGCGTACGTGCGCGTCGTGACCTTTGCATGACCTCTGATGATATGTCCTGATGACCTGTCACCTGAACTTGATATGATGCAAATATGGATGATTTTTGATGATTAGTTGCGATGATATGATCAATCATTTAATTTTACAAAATGGCGCCTAGATGACGTCATCATGATTTGATAACCTTGAAAAGTTTCCATTCCCATGTCCATAATGATGCCCATACATGACATGAAAATCAAGGAAATTGACATGCCCGATTTTGAGATAGAGGTGGACAAAGATTTGGCAATAAAAATAAAGAAAATTCTGACGAATATAATAGGTGATCTGTCATCTTAATGACAGACCACCTAAAAAGGACCAAAAAAAAAAAAAAAAAAAAAAGGGGGTCCAGCGAGGTTTGAACCACCGAACCCTGGTATACCAGTCAGGTGTGTTATCCAGTCGGCCACAGTGTGTTCGACAAGCACAGAGAGCAAAATAGGAAACATATTGTCAACTTGACATTGAATGTACATTCTTGCAATTCCAAATTGGCATGATGACAAAACTCTACAAATTCTAGTTTTGAGAATAGTACAAGCTTTAAAATGAAACAGTGGAGATATTGTCTAAAGGATACATTCTAAGCTAAAACATATTGAAAATTTGGCGAGAACAGACCAAGATTTACGGAATTAAAATCAATTTAAATGACTGTGGTGACATCATGAAACAGAAAACACTTGTTCTTAGTTCCGACGCCATTTTGATGACGTCACGATGTAATTAAGAGTCAAATGTGGCATGAAATCATATCTCCTATTCATACTCTATTCGAATATGAAAAGAAAAATTGGGATCAACGGACTCCCTGAAGAGCTACAGTGAATTTTATATAGGCATATTTTAGCCCATTTACGCGCGCGTAATGCAAATTTGAATGGACGCGCATTCCCGTATTATTGGTCGTAAGAGGCTGAATGAGGTATCAAATTAATCAGAAGATAATGAACAATGGAAAGACATGAAAGAAATGATGACTCGAAGATGCATAACGATGGTAGGTGCAAGAACGCGCACGCATACCTGTGCGCGCGCAAATTCTTGACATGCTCAAAATGACCAGAAACGTACCCAAACTTGACCACGGTCGATTTGGGGAAATTTAAAATTTTGACGCGCGCGTACGTGCGCGTCGTGACCTTTGCATGACCTCTGATGATATGTCCTGATGACCTGTCACCTGAACTTGATATGATGCAAATATGGATGATTTTTGATGATTAGTTGCGATGATATGATCAATCATTTAATTTTACAAAATGGCGCCTAGATGACGTCATCATGATTTGATAACCTTGAAAAGTTTCCATTCCCATGTCCATAATGATGCCCATACATGACATGAAAATCAAGGAAATTGACATGCCCGATTTTGAGATAGAGGTGGACAAAGATTTGGCAATAAAAATAAAGAAAATTCTGACGAATATAATAGGTGATCTGTCATCTTAATGACAGACCACCTAAAAAGGACCAAAAAAAAAAAAAAAAAAAAAAGGGGGTCCAGCGAGGTTTGAACCACCGAACCCTGGTATACCAGTCAGGTGTGTTATCCAGTCGGCCACAGTGTGTTCGACAAGCACAGAGAGCAAAATAGGAAACATATTGTCAACTTGACATTGAATGTACATTCTTGCAATTCCAAATTGGCATGATGACAAAACTCTACAAATTCTAGTTTTGAGAATAGTACAAGCTTTAAAATGAAACAGTGGAGATATTGTCTAAAGGATACATTCTAAGCTAAAACATATTGAAAATTTGGCGAGAACAGACCAAGATTTACGGAATTAAAATCAATTTAAATGACTGTGGTGACATCATGAAACAGAAAACACTTGTTCTTAGTTCCGACGCCATTTTGATGACGTCACGATGTAATTAAGAGTCAAATGTGGCATGAAATCATATCTCCTATTCATACTCTATTCGAATATGAAAAGAAAAATTGGGATCAACGGACTCCCTGAAGAGCTACAGTGAATTTTATATAGGCATATTTTAGCCCATTTACGCGCGCGTAATGCAAATTTGAATGGACGCGCATTCCCGTATTATTGGTCGTAAGAGGCTGAATGAGGTATCAAATTAATCAGAAGATAATGAACAATGGAAAGACATGAAAGAAATGATGACTCGAAGATGCATAACGATGGTAGGTGCAAGAACGCGCACGCATACCTGTGCGCGCGCAAATTCTTGACATGCTCAAAATGACCAGAAACGTACCCAAACTTGACCACGGTCGATTTGGGGAAATTTAAAATTTTGACGCGCGCGTACGTGCGCGTCGTGACCTTTGCATGACCTCTGATGATATGTCCTGATGACCTGTCACCTGAACTTGATATGATGCAAATATGGATGATTTTTGATGATTAGTTGCGATGATATGATCAATCATTTAATTTTACAAAATGGCGCCTAGATGACGTCATCATGATTTGATAACCTTGAAAAGTTTCCATTCCCATGTCCATAATGATGCCCATACATGACATGAAAATCAAGGAAATTGACATGCCCGATTTTGAGATAGAGGTGGACAAAGATTTGGCAATAAAAATAAAGAAAATTCTGACGAATATAATAGGTGATCTGTCATCTTAATGACAGACCACCTAAAAAGGACCAAAAAAAAAAAAAAAAAAAAAAGGGGGTCCAGCGAGGTTTGAACCACCGAACCCTGGTATACCAGTCAGGTGTGTTATCCAGTCGGCCACAGTGTGTTCGACAAGCACAGAGAGCAAAATAGGAAACATATTGTCAACTTGACATTGAATGTACATTCTTGCAATTCCAAATTGGCATGATGACAAAACTCTACAAATTCTAGTTTTGAGAATAGTACAAGCTTTAAAATGAAACAGTGGAGATATTGTCTAAAGGATACATTCTAAGCTAAAACATATTGAAAATTTGGCGAGAACAGACCAAGATTTACGGAATTAAAATCAATTTAAATGACTGTGGTGACATCATGAAACAGAAAACACTTGTTCTTAGTTCCGACGCCATTTTGATGACGTCACGATGTAATTAAGAGTCAAATGTGGCATGAAATCATATCTCCTATTCATACTCTATTCGAATATGAAAAGAAAAATTGGGATCAACGGACTCCCTGAAGAGCTACAGTGAATTTTATATAGGCATATTTTAGCCCATTTACGCGCGCGTAATGCAAATTTGAATGGACGCGCATTCCCGTATTATTGGTCGTAAGAGGCTGAATGAGGTATCAAATTAATCAGAAGATAATGAACAATGGAAAGACATGAAAGAAATGATGACTCGAAGATGCATAACGATGGTAGGTGCAAGAACGCGCACGCATACCTGTGCGCGCGCAAATTCTTGACATGCTCAAAATGACCAGAAACGTACCCAAACTTGACCACGGTCGATTTGGGGAAATTTAAAATTTTGACGCGCGCGTACGTGCGCGTCGTGACCTTTGCATGACCTCTGATGATATGTCCTGATGACCTGTCACCTGAACTTGATATGATGCAAATATGGATGATTTTTGATGATTAGTTGCGATGATATGATCAATCATTTAATTTTACAAAATGGCGCCTAGATGACGTCATCATGATTTGATAACCTTGAAAAGTTTCCATTCCCATGTCCATAATGATGCCCATACATGACATGAAAATCAAGGAAATTGACATGCCCGATTTTGAGATAGAGGTGGACAAAGATTTGGCAATAAAAATAAAGAAAATTCTGACGAATATAATAGGTGATCTGTCATCTTAATGACAGACCACCTAAAAAGGACCAAAAAAAAAAAAAAAAAAAAAAGGGGGTCCAGCGAGGTTTGAACCACCGAACCCTGGTATACCAGTCAGGTGTGTTATCCAGTCGGCCACAGTGTGTTCGACAAGCACAGAGAGCAAAATAGGAAACATATTGTCAACTTGACATTGAATGTACATTCTTGCAATTCCAAATTGGCATGATGACAAAACTCTACAAATTCTAGTTTTGAGAATAGTACAAGCTTTAAAATGAAACAGTGGAGATATTGTCTAAAGGATACATTCTAAGCTAAAACATATTGAAAATTTGGCGAGAACAGACCAAGATTTACGGAATTAAAATCAATTTAAATGACTGTGGTGACATCATGAAACAGAAAACACTTGTTCTTAGTTCCGACGCCATTTTGATGACGTCACGATGTAATTAAGAGTCAAATGTGGCATGAAATCATATCTCCTATTCATACTCTATTCGAATATGAAAAGAAAAATTGGGATCAACGGACTCCCTGAAGAGCTACAGTGAATTTTATATAGGCATATTTTAGCCCATTTACGCGCGCGTAATGCAAATTTGAATGGACGCGCATTCCCGTATTATTGGTCGTAAGAGGCTGAATGAGGTATCAAATTAATCAGAAGATAATGAACAATGGAAAGACATGAAAGAAATGATGACTCGAAGATGCATAACGATGGTAGGTGCAAGAACGCGCACGCATACCTGTGCGCGCGCAAATTCTTGACATGCTCAAAATGACCAGAAACGTACCCAAACTTGACCACGGTCGATTTGGGGAAATTTAAAATTTTGACGCGCGCGTACGTGCGCGTCGTGACCTTTGCATGACCTCTGATGATATGTCCTGATGACCTGTCACCTGAACTTGATATGATGCAAATATGGATGATTTTTGATGATTAGTTGCGATGATATGATCAATCATTTAATTTTACAAAATGGCGCCTAGATGACGTCATCATGATTTGATAACCTTGAAAAGTTTCCATTCCCATGTCCATAATGATGCCCATACATGACATGAAAATCAAGGAAATTGACATGCCCGATTTTGAGATAGAGGTGGACAAAGATTTGGCAATAAAAATAAAGAAAATTCTGACGAATATAATAGGTGATCTGTCATCTTAATGACAGACCACCTAAAAAGGACCAAAAAAAAAAAAAAAAAAAAAAGGGGGTCCAGCGAGGTTTGAACCACCGAACCCTGGTATACCAGTCAGGTGTGTTATCCAGTCGGCCACAGTGTGTTCGACAAGCACAGAGAGCAAAATAGGAAACATATTGTCAACTTGACATTGAATGTACATTCTTGCAATTCCAAATTGGCATGATGACAAAACTCTACAAATTCTAGTTTTGAGAATAGTACAAGCTTTAAAATGAAACAGTGGAGATATTGTCTAAAGGATACATTCTAAGCTAAAACATATTGAAAATTTGGCGAGAACAGACCAAGATTTACGGAATTAAAATCAATTTAAATGACTGTGGTGACATCATGAAACAGAAAACACTTGTTCTTAGTTCCGACGCCATTTTGATGACGTCACGATGTAATTAAGAGTCAAATGTGGCATGAAATCATATCTCCTATTCATACTCTATTCGAATATGAAAAGAAAAATTGGGATCAACGGACTCCCTGAAGAGCTACAGTGAATTTTATATAGGCATATTTTAGCCCATTTACGCGCGCGTAATGCAAATTTGAATGGACGCGCATTCCCGTATTATTGGTCGTAAGAGGCTGAATGAGGTATCAAATTAATCAGAAGATAATGAACAATGGAAAGACATGAAAGAAATGATGACTCGAAGATGCATAACGATGGTAGGTGCAAGAACGCGCACGCATACCTGTGCGCGCGCAAATTCTTGACATGCTCAAAATGACCAGAAACGTACCCAAACTTGACCACGGTCGATTTGGGGAAATTTAAAATTTTGACGCGCGCGTACGTGCGCGTCGTGACCTTTGCATGACCTCTGATGATATGTCCTGATGACCTGTCACCTGAACTTGATATGATGCAAATATGGATGATTTTTGATGATTAGTTGCGATGATATGATCAATCATTTAATTTTACAAAATGGCGCCTAGATGACGTCATCATGATTTGATAACCTTGAAAAGTTTCCATTCCCATGTCCATAATGATGCCCATACATGACATGAAAATCAAGGAAATTGACATGCCCGATTTTGAGATAGAGGTGGACAAAGATTTGGCAATAAAAATAAAGAAAATTCTGACGAATATAATAGGTGATCTGTCATCTTAATGACAGACCACCTAAAAAGGACCAAAAAAAAAAAAAAAAAAAAAAGGGGGTCCAGCGAGGTTTGAACCACCGAACCCTGGTATACCAGTCAGGTGTGTTATCCAGTCGGCCACAGTGTGTTCGACAAGCACAGAGAGCAAAATAGGAAACATATTGTCAACTTGACATTGAATGTACATTCTTGCAATTCCAAATTGGCATGATGACAAAACTCTACAAATTCTAGTTTTGAGAATAGTACAAGCTTTAAAATGAAACAGTGGAGATATTGTCTAAAGGATACATTCTAAGCTAAAACATATTGAAAATTTGGCGAGAACAGACCAAGATTTACGGAATTAAAATCAATTTAAATGACTGTGGTGACATCATGAAACAGAAAACACTTGTTCTTAGTTCCGACGCCATTTTGATGACGTCACGATGTAATTAAGAGTCAAATGTGGCATGAAATCATATCTCCTATTCATACTCTATTCGAATATGAAAAGAAAAATTGGGATCAACGGACTCCCTGAAGAGCTACAGTGAATTTTATATAGGCATATTTTAGCCCATTTACGCGCGCGTAATGCAAATTTGAATGGACGCGCATTCCCGTATTATTGGTCGTAAGAGGCTGAATGAGGTATCAAATTAATCAGAAGATAATGAACAATGGAAAGACATGAAAGAAATGATGACTCGAAGATGCATAACGATGGTAGGTGCAAGAACGCGCACGCATACCTGTGCGCGCGCAAATTCTTGACATGCTCAAAATGACCAGAAACGTACCCAAACTTGACCACGGTCGATTTGGGGAAATTTAAAATTTTGACGCGCGCGTACGTGCGCGTCGTGACCTTTGCATGACCTCTGATGATATGTCCTGATGACCTGTCACCTGAACTTGATATGATGCAAATATGGATGATTTTTGATGATTAGTTGCGATGATATGATCAATCATTTAATTTTACAAAATGGCGCCTAGATGACGTCATCATGATTTGATAACCTTGAAAAGTTTCCATTCCCATGTCCATAATGATGCCCATACATGACATGAAAATCAAGGAAATTGACATGCCCGATTTTGAGATAGAGGTGGACAAAGATTTGGCAATAAAAATAAAGAAAATTCTGACGAATATAATAGGTGATCTGTCATCTTAATGACAGACCACCTAAAAAGGACCAAAAAAAAAAAAAAAAAAAAAAGGGGGTCCAGCGAGGTTTGAACCACCGAACCCTGGTATACCAGTCAGGTGTGTTATCCAGTCGGCCACAGTGTGTTCGACAAGCACAGAGAGCAAAATAGGAAACATATTGTCAACTTGACATTGAATGTACATTCTTGCAATTCCAAATTGGCATGATGACAAAACTCTACAAATTCTAGTTTTGAGAATAGTACAAGCTTTAAAATGAAACAGTGGAGATATTGTCTAAAGGATACATTCTAAGCTAAAACATATTGAAAATTTGGCGAGAACAGACCAAGATTTACGGAATTAAAATCAATTTAAATGACTGTGGTGACATCATGAAACAGAAAACACTTGTTCTTAGTTCCGACGCCATTTTGATGACGTCACGATGTAATTAAGAGTCAAATGTGGCATGAAATCATATCTCCTATTCATACTCTATTCGAATATGAAAAGAAAAATTGGGATCAACGGACTCCCTGAAGAGCTACAGTGAATTTTATATAGGCATATTTTAGCCCATTTACGCGCGCGTAATGCAAATTTGAATGGACGCGCATTCCCGTATTATTGGTCGTAAGAGGCTGAATGAGGTATCAAATTAATCAGAAGATAATGAACAATGGAAAGACATGAAAGAAATGATGACTCGAAGATGCATAACGATGGTAGGTGCAAGAACGCGCACGCATACCTGTGCGCGCGCAAATTCTTGACATGCTCAAAATGACCAGAAACGTACCCAAACTTGACCACGGTCGATTTGGGGAAATTTAAAATTTTGACGCGCGCGTACGTGCGCGTCGTGACCTTTGCATGACCTCTGATGATATGTCCTGATGACCTGTCACCTGAACTTGATATGATGCAAATATGGATGATTTTTGATGATTAGTTGCGATGATATGATCAATCATTTAATTTTACAAAATGGCGCCTAGATGACGTCATCATGATTTGATAACCTTGAAAAGTTTCCATTCCCATGTCCATAATGATGCCCATACATGACATGAAAATCAAGGAAATTGACATGCCCGATTTTGAGATAGAGGTGGACAAAGATTTGGCAATAAAAATAAAGAAAATTCTGACGAATATAATAGGTGATCTGTCATCTTAATGACAGACCACCTAAAAAGGACCAAAAAAAAAAAAAAAAAAAAAAGGGGGTCCAGCGAGGTTTGAACCACCGAACCCTGGTATACCAGTCAGGTGTGTTATCCAGTCGGCCACAGTGTGTTCGACAAGCACAGAGAGCAAAATAGGAAACATATTGTCAACTTGACATTGAATGTACATTCTTGCAATTCCAAATTGGCATGATGACAAAACTCTACAAATTCTAGTTTTGAGAATAGTACAAGCTTTAAAATGAAACAGTGGAGATATTGTCTAAAGGATACATTCTAAGCTAAAACATATTGAAAATTTGGCGAGAACAGACCAAGATTTACGGAATTAAAATCAATTTAAATGACTGTGGTGACATCATGAAACAGAAAACACTTGTTCTTAGTTCCGACGCCATTTTGATGACGTCACGATGTAATTAAGAGTCAAATGTGGCATGAAATCATATCTCCTATTCATACTCTATTCGAATATGAAAAGAAAAATTGGGATCAACGGACTCCCTGAAGAGCTACAGTGAATTTTATATAGGCATATTTTAGCCCATTTACGCGCGCGTAATGCAAATTTGAATGGACGCGCATTCCCGTATTATTGGTCGTAAGAGGCTGAATGAGGTATCAAATTAATCAGAAGATAATGAACAATGGAAAGACATGAAAGAAATGATGACTCGAAGATGCATAACGATGGTAGGTGCAAGAACGCGCACGCATACCTGTGCGCGCGCAAATTCTTGACATGCTCAAAATGACCAGAAACGTACCCAAACTTGACCACGGTCGATTTGGGGAAATTTAAAATTTTGACGCGCGCGTACGTGCGCGTCGTGACCTTTGCATGACCTCTGATGATATGTCCTGATGACCTGTCACCTGAACTTGATATGATGCAAATATGGATGATTTTTGATGATTAGTTGCGATGATATGATCAATCATTTAATTTTACAAAATGGCGCCTAGATGACGTCATCATGATTTGATAACCTTGAAAAGTTTCCATTCCCATGTCCATAATGATGCCCATACATGACATGAAAATCAAGGAAATTGACATGCCCGATTTTGAGATAGAGGTGGACAAAGATTTGGCAATAAAAATAAAGAAAATTCTGACGAATATAATAGGTGATCTGTCATCTTAATGACAGACCACCTAAAAAGGACCAAAAAAAAAAAAAAAAAAAAAAGGGGGTCCAGCGAGGTTTGAACCACCGAACCCTGGTATACCAGTCAGGTGTGTTATCCAGTCGGCCACAGTGTGTTCGACAAGCACAGAGAGCAAAATAGGAAACATATTGTCAACTTGACATTGAATGTACATTCTTGCAATTCCAAATTGGCATGATGACAAAACTCTACAAATTCTAGTTTTGAGAATAGTACAAGCTTTAAAATGAAACAGTGGAGATATTGTCTAAAGGATACATTCTAAGCTAAAACATATTGAAAATTTGGCGAGAACAGACCAAGATTTACGGAATTAAAATCAATTTAAATGACTGTGGTGACATCATGAAACAGAAAACACTTGTTCTTAGTTCCGACGCCATTTTGATGACGTCACGATGTAATTAAGAGTCAAATGTGGCATGAAATCATATCTCCTATTCATACTCTATTCGAATATGAAAAGAAAAATTGGGATCAACGGACTCCCTGAAGAGCTACAGTGAATTTTATATAGGCATATTTTAGCCCATTTACGCGCGCGTAATGCAAATTTGAATGGACGCGCATTCCCGTATTATTGGTCGTAAGAGGCTGAATGAGGTATCAAATTAATCAGAAGATAATGAACAATGGAAAGACATGAAAGAAATGATGACTCGAAGATGCATAACGATGGTAGGTGCAAGAACGCGCACGCATACCTGTGCGCGCGCAAATTCTTGACATGCTCAAAATGACCAGAAACGTACCCAAACTTGACCACGGTCGATTTGGGGAAATTTAAAATTTTGACGCGCGCGTACGTGCGCGTCGTGACCTTTGCATGACCTCTGATGATATGTCCTGATGACCTGTCACCTGAACTTGATATGATGCAAATATGGATGATTTTTGATGATTAGTTGCGATGATATGATCAATCATTTAATTTTACAAAATGGCGCCTAGATGACGTCATCATAATTTGATAACCTTGAAAAGTTTCCATTCCCATGTCCATAATGATGCCCATACATGACATGAAAATCAAGGAAATTGACATGCCCGATTTTGAGATAGAGGTGGACAAAGATTTGGCAATAAAAATAAAGAAAATTCTGACGAATATAATAGGTGATCTGTCATCTTAATGACAGACCACCTAAAAAGGACCAAAAAAAAAAAAAAAAAAAAAAGGGGGTCCAGCGAGGTTTGAACCACCGAACCCTGGTATACCAGTCAGGTGTGTTATCCAGTCGGCCACAGTGTGTTCGACAAGCACAGAGAGCAAAATAGGAAACATATTGTCAACTTGACATTGAATGTACATTCTTGCAATTCCAAATTGGCATGATGACAAAACTCTACAAATTCTAGTTTTGAGAATAGTACAAGCTTTAAAATGAAACAGTGGAGATATTGTCTAAAGGATACATTCTAAGCTAAAACATATTGAAAATTTGGCGAGAACAGACCAAGATTTACGGAATTAAAATCAATTTAAATGACTGTGGTGACATCATGAAACAGAAAACACTTGTTCTTAGTTCCGACGCCATTTTGATGACGTCACGATGTAATTAAGAGTCAAATGTGGCATGAAATCATATCTCCTATTCATACTCTATTCGAATATGAAAAGAAAAATTGGGATCAACGGACTCCCTGAAGAGCTACAGTGAATTTTATATAGGCATATTTTAGCCCATTTACGCGCGCGTAATGCAAATTTGAATGGACGCGCATTCCCGTATTATTGGTCGTAAGAGGCTGAATGAGGTATCAAATTAATCAGAAGATAATGAACAATGGAAAGACATGAAAGAAATGATGACTCGAAGATGCATAACGATGGTAGGTGCAAGAACGCGCACGCATACCTGTGCGCGCGCAAATTCTTGACATGCTCAAAATGACCAGAAACGTACCCAAACTTGACCACGGTCGATTTGGGGAAATTTAAAATTTTGACGCGCGCGTACGTGCGCGTCGTGACCTTTGCATGACCTCTGATGATATGTCCTGATGACCTGTCACCTGAACTTGATATGATGCAAATATGGATGATTTTTGATGATTAGTTGCGATGATATGATCAATCATTTAATTTTACAAAATGGCGCCTAGATGACGTCATCATGATTTGATAACCTTGAAAAGTTTCCATTCCCATGTCCATAATGATGCCCATACATGACATGAAAATCAAGGAAATTGACATGCCCGATTTTGAGATAGAGGTGGACAAAGATTTGGCAATAAAAATAAAGAAAATTCTGACGAATATAATAGGTGATCTGTCATCTTAATGACAGACCACCTAAAAAGGACCAAAAAAAAAAAAAAAAAAAAAAGGGGGTCCAGCGAGGTTTGAACCACCGAACCCTGGTATACCAGTCAGGTGTGTTATCCAGTCGGCCACAGTGTGTTCGACAAGCACAGAGAGCAAAATAGGAAACATATTGTCAACTTGACATTGAATGTACATTCTTGCAATTCCAAATTGGCATGATGACAAAACTCTACAAATTCTAGTTTTGAGAATAGTACAAGCTTTAAAATGAAACAGTGGAGATATTGTCTAAAGGATACATTCTAAGCTAAAACATATTGAAAATTTGGCGAGAACAGACCAAGATTTACGGAATTAAAATCAATTTAAATGACTGTGGTGACATCATGAAACAGAAAACACTTGTTCTTAGTTCCGACGCCATTTTGATGACGTCACGATGTAATTAAGAGTCAAATGTGGCATGAAATCATATCTCCTATTCATACTCTATTCGAATATGAAAAGAAAAATTGGGATCAACGGACTCCCTGAAGAGCTACAGTGAATTTTATATAGGCATATTTTAGCCCATTTACGCGCGCGTAATGCAAATTTGAATGGACGCGCATTCCCGTATTATTGGTCGTAAGAGGCTGAATGAGGTATCAAATTAATCAGAAGATAATGAACAATGGAAAGACATGAAAGAAATGATGACTCGAAGATGCATAACGATGGTAGGTGCAAGAACGCGCACGCATACCTGTGCGCGCGCAAATTCTTGACATGCTCAAAATGACCAGAAACGTACCCAAACTTGACCACGGTCGATTTGGGGAAATTTAAAATTTTGACGCGCGCGTACGTGCGCGTCGTGACCTTTGCATGACCTCTGATGATATGTCCTGATGACCTGTCACCTGAACTTGATATGATGCAAATATGGATGATTTTTGATGATTAGTTGCGATGATATGATCAATCATTTAATTTTACAAAATGGCGCCTAGATGACGTCATCATGATTTGATAACCTTGAAAAGTTTCCATTCCCATGTCCATAATGATGCCCATACATGACATGAAAATCAAGGAAATTGACATGCCCGATTTTGAGATAGAGGTGGACAAAGATTTGGCAATAAAAATAAAGAAAATTCTGACGAATATAATAGGTGATCTGTCATCTTAATGACAGACCACCTAAAAAGGACCAAAAAAAAAAAAAAAAAAAAAAGGGGGTCCAGCGAGGTTTGAACCACCGAACCCTGGTATACCAGTCAGGTGTGTTATCCAGTCGGCCACAGTGTGTTCGACAAGCACAGAGAGCAAAATAGGAAACATATTGTCAACTTGACATTGAATGTACATTCTTGCAATTCCAAATTGGCATGATGACAAAACTCTACAAATTCTAGTTTTGAGAATAGTACAAGCTTTAAAATGAAACAGTGGAGATATTGTCTAAAGGATACATTCTAAGCTAAAACATATTGAAAATTTGGCGAGAACAGACCAAGATTTACGGAATTAAAATCAATTTAAATGACTGTGGTGACATCATGAAACAGAAAACACTTGTTCTTAGTTCCGACGCCATTTTGATGACGTCACGATGTAATTAAGAGTCAAATGTGGCATGAAATCATATCTCCTATTCATACTCTATTCGAATATGAAAAGAAAAATTGGGATCAACGGACTCCCTGAAGAGCTACAGTGAATTTTATATAGGCATATTTTAGCCCATTTACGCGCGCGTAATGCAAATTTGAATGGACGCGCATTCCCGTATTATTGGTCGTAAGAGGCTGAATGAGGTATCAAATTAATCAGAAGATAATGAACAATGGAAAGACATGAAAGAAATGATGACTCGAAGATGCATAACGATGGTAGGTGCAAGAACGCGCACGCATACCTGTGCGCGCGCAAATTCTTGACATGCTCAAAATGACCAGAAACGTACCCAAACTTGACCACGGTCGATTTGGGGAAATTTAAAATTTTGACGCGCGCGTACGTGCGCGTCGTGACCTTTGCATGACCTCTGATGATATGTCCTGATGACCTGTCACCTGAACTTGATATGATGCAAATATGGATGATTTTTGATGATTAGTTGCGATGATATGATCAATCATTTAATTTTACAAAATGGCGCCTAGATGACGTCATCATGATTTGATAACCTTGAAAAGTTTCCATTCCCATGTCCATAATGATGCCCATACATGACATGAAAATCAAGGAAATTGACATGCCCGATTTTGAGATAGAGGTGGACAAAGATTTGGCAATAAAAATAAAGAAAATTCTGACGAATATAATAGGTGATCTGTCATCTTAATGACAGACCACCTAAAAAGGACCAAAAAAAAAAAAAAAAAAAAAAGGGGGTCCAGCGAGGTTTGAACCACCGAACCCTGGTATACCAGTCAGGTGTGTTATCCAGTCGGCCACAGTGTGTTCGACAAGCACAGAGAGCAAAATAGGAAACATATTGTCAACTTGACATTGAATGTACATTCTTGCAATTCCAAATTGGCATGATGACAAAACTCTACAAATTCTAGTTTTGAGAATAGTACAAGCTTTAAAATGAAACAGTGGAGATATTGTCTAAAGGATACATTCTAAGCTAAAACATATTGAAAATTTGGCGAGAACAGACCAAGATTTACGGAATTAAAATCAATTTAAATGACTGTGGTGACATCATGAAACAGAAAACACTTGTTCTTAGTTCCGACGCCATTTTGATGACGTCACGATGTAATTAAGAGTCAAATGTGGCATGAAATCATATCTCCTATTCATACTCTATTCGAATATGAAAAGAAAAATTGGGATCAACGGACTCCCTGAAGAGCTACAGTGAATTTTATATAGGCATATTTTAGCCCATTTACGCGCGC
This sequence comes from Lytechinus pictus, assembly GCF_037042905.1. Lineage (NCBI taxonomy): Eukaryota > Metazoa > Echinodermata > Echinoidea > Temnopleuroida > Toxopneustidae > Lytechinus > Lytechinus pictus. Next base: position 18,109,251 of record NC_087257.1, read on the forward strand.
GTAATGCAAATTTGAATGGACGCGCATTCCCGTATTATTGGTCGTAAGAGGCTGAATGAGGTATCAAATTAATCAGAAGATAATGAACAATGGAAAGACATGAAAGAAATGATGACTCGAAGATGCATAACGATGGTAGGTGCAAGAACGCGCACGCATACCTGTGCGCGCGCAAATTCTTGACATGCTCAAAATGACCAGAAACGTACCCAAACTTGACCACGGTCGATTTGGGGAAATTTAAAATTTTGACGCGCGCGTACGTGCGCGTCGTGACCTTTGCATGACCTCTGATGATATGTCCTGATGACCTGTCACCTGAACTTGATATGATGCAAATATGGATGATTTTTGATGATTAGTTGCGATGATATGATCAATCATTTAATTTTACAAAATGGCGCCTAGATGACGTCATCATGATTTGATAACCTTGAAAAGTTTCCATTCCCATGTCCATAATGATGCCCATACATGACATGAAAATCAAGGAAATTGACATGCCCGATTTTGAGATAGAGGTGGACAAAGATTTGGCAATAAAAATAAAGAAAATTCTGACGAATATAATAGGTGATCTGTCATCTTAATGACAGACCACCTAAAAAGGACCAAAAAAAAAAAAAAAAAAAAAAGGGGGTCCAGCGAGGTTTGAACCACCGAACCCTGGTATACCAGTCAGGTGTGTTATCCAGTCGGCCACAGTGTGTTCGACAAGCACAGAGAGCAAAATAGGAAACATATTGTCAACTTGACATTGAATGTACATTCTTGCAATTCCAAATTGGCATGATGACAAAACTCTACAAATTCTAGTTTTGAGAATAGTACAAGCTTTAAAATGAAACAGTGGAGATATTGTCTAAAGGATACATTCTAAGCTAAAACATATTGAAAATTTGGCGAGAACAGACCAAGATTTACGGAATTAAAATCAATTTAAATGACTGTGGTGACATCATGAAACAGAAAACACTTGTTCTTAGTTCCGACGCCATTTTGATGACGTCACGATGTAATTAAGAGTCAAATGTGGCATGAAATCATATCTCCTATTCATACTCTATTCGAATATGAAAAGAAAAATTGGGATCAACGGACTCCCTGAAGAGCTACAGTGAATTTTATATAGGCATATTTTAGCCCATTTACGCGCGCGTAATGCAAATTTGAATGGACGCGCATTCCCGTATTATTGGTCGTAAGAGGCTGAATGAGGTATCAAATTAATCAGAAGATAATGAACAATGGAAAGACATGAAAGAAATGATGACTCGAAGATGCATAACGATGGTAGGTGCAAGAACGCGCACGCATACCTGTGCGCGCGCAAATTCTTGACATGCTCAAAATGACCAGAAACGTACCCAAACTTGACCACGGTCGATTTGGGGAAATTTAAAATTTTGACGCGCGCGTACGTGCGCGTCGTGACCTTTGCATGACCTCTGATGATATGTCCTGATGACCTGTCACCTGAACTTGATATGATGCAAATATGGATGATTTTTGATGATTAGTTGCGATGATATGATCAATCATTTAATTTTACAAAATGGCGCCTAGATGACGTCATCATGATTTGATAACCTTGAAAAGTTTCCATTCCCATGTCCATAATGATGCCCATACATGACATGAAAATCAAGGAAATTGACATGCCCGATTTTGAGATAGAGGTGGACAAAGATTTGGCAATAAAAATAAAGAAAATTCTGACGAATATAATAGGTGATCTGTCATCTTAATGACAGACCACCTAAAAAGGACCAAAAAAAAAAAAAAAAAAAAAAGGGGGTCCAGCGAGGTTTGAACCACCGAACCCTGGTATACCAGTCAGGTGTGTTATCCAGTCGGCCACAGTGTGTTCGACAAGCACAGAGAGCAAAATAGGAAACATATTGTCAACTTGACATTGAATGTACATTCTTGCAATTCCAAATTGGCATGATGACAAAACTCTACAAATTCTAGTTTTGAGAATAGTACAAGCTTTAAAATGAAACAGTGGAGATATTGTCTAAAGGATACATTCTAAGCTAAAACATATTGAAAATTTGGCGAGAACAGACCAAGATTTACGGAATTAAAATCAATTTAAATGACTGTGGTGACATCATGAAACAGAAAACACTTGTTCTTAGTTCCGACGCCATTTTGATGACGTCACGATGTAATTAAGAGTCAAATGTGGCATGAAATCATATCTCCTATTCATACTCTATTCGAATATGAAAAGAAAAATTGGGATCAACGGACTCCCTGAAGAGCTACAGTGAATTTTATATAGGCATATTTTAGCCCATTTACGCGCGCGTAATGCAAATTTGAATGGACGCGCATTCCCGTATTATTGGTCGTAAGAGGCTGAATGAGGTATCAAATTAATCAGAAGATAATGAACAATGGAAAGACATGAAAGAAATGATGACTCGAAGATGCATAACGATGGTAGGTGCAAGAACGCGCACGCATACCTGTGCGCGCGCAAATTCTTGACATGCTCAAAATGACCAGAAACGTACCCAAACTTGACCACGGTCGATTTGGGGAAATTTAAAATTTTGACGCGCGCGTACGTGCGCGTCGTGACCTTTGCATGACCTCTGATGATATGTCCTGATGACCTGTCACCTGAACTTGATATGATGCAAATATGGATGATTTTTGATGATTAGTTGCGATGATATGATCAATCATTTAATTTTACAAAATGGCGCCTAGATGACGTCATCATGATTTGATAACCTTGAAAAGTTTCCATTCCCATGTCCATAATGATGCCCATACATGACATGAAAATCAAGGAAATTGACATGCCCGATTTTGAGATAGAGGTGGACAAAGATTTGGCAATAAAAATAAAGAAAATTCTGACGAATATAATAGGTGATCTGTCATCTTAATGACAGACCACCTAAAAAGGACCAAAAAAAAAAAAAAAAAAAAAAGGGGGTCCAGCGAGGTTTGAACCACCGAACCCTGGTATACCAGTCAGGTGTGTTATCCAGTCGGCCACAGTGTGTTCGACAAGCACAGAGAGCAAAATAGGAAACATATTGTCAACTTGACATTGAATGTACATTCTTGCAATTCCAAATTGGCATGATGACAAAACTCTACAAATTCTAGTTTTGAGAATAGTACAAGCTTTAAAATGAAACAGTGGAGATATTGTCTAAAGGATACATTCTAAGCTAAAACATATTGAAAATTTGGCGAGAACAGACCAAGATTTACGGAATTAAAATCAATTTAAATGACTGTGGTGACATCATGAAACAGAAAACACTTGTTCTTAGTTCCGACGCCATTTTGATGACGTCACGATGTAATTAAGAGTCAAATGTGGCATGAAATCATATCTCCTATTCATACTCTATTCGAATATGAAAAGAAAAATTGGGATCAACGGACTCCCTGAAGAGCTACAGTGAATTTTATATAGGCATATTTTAGCCCATTTACGCGCGCGTAATGCAAATTTGAATGGACGCGCATTCCCGTATTATTGGTCGTAAGAGGCTGAATGAGGTATCAAATTAATCAGAAGATAATGAACAATGGAAAGACATGAAAGAAATGATGACTCGAAGATGCATAACGATGGTAGGTGCAAGAACGCGCACGCATACCTGTGCGCGCGCAAATTCTTGACATGCTCAAAATGACCAGAAACGTACCCAAACTTGACCACGGTCGATTTGGGGAAATTTAAAATTTTGACGCGCGCGTACGTGCGCGTCGTGACCTTTGCATGACCTCTGATGATATGTCCTGATGACCTGTCACCTGAACTTGATATGATGCAAATATGGATGATTTTTGATGATTAGTTGCGATGATATGATCAATCATTTAATTTTACAAAATGGCGCCTAGATGACGTCATCATGATTTGATAACCTTGAAAAGTTTCCATTCCCATGTCCATAATGATGCCCATACATGACATGAAAATCAAGGAAATTGACATGCCCGATTTTGAGATAGAGGTGGACAAAGATTTGGCAATAAAAATAAAGAAAATTCTGACGAATATAATAGGTGATCTGTCATCTTAATGACAGACCACCTAAAAAGGACCAAAAAAAAAAAAAAAAAAAAAAGGGGGTCCAGCGAGGTTTGAACCACCGAACCCTGGTATACCAGTCAGGTGTGTTATCCAGTCGGCCACAGTGTGTTCGACAAGCACAGAGAGCAAAATAGGAAACATATTGTCAACTTGACATTGAATGTACATTCTTGCAATTCCAAATTGGCATGATGACAAAACTCTACAAATTCTAGTTTTGAGAATAGTACAAGCTTTAAAATGAAACAGTGGAGATATTGTCTAAAGGATACATTCTAAGCTAAAACATATTGAAAATTTGGCGAGAACAGACCAAGATTTACGGAATTAAAATCAATTTAAATGACTGTGGTGACATCATGAAACAGAAAACACTTGTTCTTAGTTCCGACGCCATTTTGATGACGTCACGATGTAATTAAGAGTCAAATGTGGCATGAAATCATATCTCCTATTCATACTCTATTCGAATATGAAAAGAAAAATTGGGATCAACGGACTCCCTGAAGAGCTACAGTGAATTTTATATAGGCATATTTTAGCCCATTTACGCGCGCGTAATGCAAATTTGAATGGACGCGCATTCCCGTATTATTGGTCGTAAGAGGCTGAATGAGGTATCAAATTAATCAGAAGATAATGAACAATGGAAAGACATGAAAGAAATGATGACTCGAAGATGCATAACGATGGTAGGTGCAAGAACGCGCACGCATACCTGTGCGCGCGCAAATTCTTGACATGCTCAAAATGACCAGAAACGTACCCAAACTTGACCACGGTCGATTTGGGGAAATTTAAAATTTTGACGCGCGCGTACGTGCGCGTCGTGACCTTTGCATGACCTCTGATGATATGTCCTGATGACCTGTCACCTGAACTTGATATGATGCAAATATGGATGATTTTTGATGATTAGTTGCGATGATATGATCAATCATTTAATTTTACAAAATGGCGCCTAGATGACGTCATCATGATTTGATAACCTTGAAAAGTTTCCATTCCCATGTCCATAATGATGCCCATACATGACATGAAAATCAAGGAAATTGACATGCCCGATTTTGAGATAGAGGTGGACAAAGATTTGGCAATAAAAATAAAGAAAATTCTGACGAATATAATAGGTGATCTGTCATCTTAATGACAGACCACCTAAAAAGGACCAAAAAAAAAAAAAAAAAAAAAAGGGGGTCCAGCGAGGTTTGAACCACCGAACCCTGGTATACCAGTCAGGTGTGTTATCCAGTCGGCCACAGTGTGTTCGACAAGCACAGAGAGCAAAATAGGAAACATATTGTCAACTTGACATTGAATGTACATTCTTGCAATTCCAAATTGGCATGATGACAAAACTCTACAAATTCTAGTTTTGAGAATAGTACAAGCTTTAAAATGAAACAGTGGAGATATTGTCTAAAGGATACATTCTAAGCTAAAACATATTGAAAATTTGGCGAGAACAGACCAAGATTTACGGAATTAAAATCAATTTAAATGACTGTGGTGACATCATGAAACAGAAAACACTTGTTCTTAGTTCCGACGCCATTTTGATGACGTCACGATGTAATTAAGAGTCAAATGTGGCATGAAATCATATCTCCTATTCATACTCTATTCGAATATGAAAAGAAAAATTGGGATCAACGGACTCCCTGAAGAGCTACAGTGAATTTTATATAGGCATATTTTAGCCCATTTACGCGCGCGTAATGCAAATTTGAATGGACGCGCATTCCCGTATTATTGGTCGTAAGAGGCTGAATGAGGTATCAAATTAATCAGAAGATAATGAACAATGGAAAGACATGAAAGAAATGATGACTCGAAGATGCATAACGATGGTAGGTGCAAGAACGCGCACGCATACCTGTGCGCGCGCAAATTCTTGACATGCTCAAAATGACCAGAAACGTACCCAAACTTGACCACGGTCGATTTGGGGAAATTTAAAATTTTGACGCGCGCGTACGTGCGCGTCGTGACCTTTGCATGACCTCTGATGATATGTCCTGATGACCTGTCACCTGAACTTGATATGATGCAAATATGGATGATTTTTGATGATTAGTTGCGATGATATGATCAATCATTTAATTTTACAAAATGGCGCCTAGATGACGTCATCATGATTTGATAACCTTGAAAAGTTTCCATTCCCATGTCCATAATGATGCCCATACATGACATGAAAATCAAGGAAATTGACATGCCCGATTTTGAGATAGAGGTGGACAAAGATTTGGCAATAAAAATAAAGAAAATTCTGACGAATATAATAGGTGATCTGTCATCTTAATGACAGACCACCTAAAAAGGACCAAAAAAAAAAAAAAAAAAAAAAGGGGGTCCAGCGAGGTTTGAACCACCGAACCCTGGTATACCAGTCAGGTGTGTTATCCAGTCGGCCACAGTGTGTTCGACAAGCACAGAGAGCAAAATAGGAAACATATTGTCAACTTGACATTGAATGTACATTCTTGCAATTCCAAATTGGCATGATGACAAAACTCTACAAATTCTAGTTTTGAGAATAGTACAAGCTTTAAAATGAAACAGTGGAGATATTGTCTAAAGGATACATTCTAAGCTAAAACATATTGAAAATTTGGCGAGAACAGACCAAGATTTACGGAATTAAAATCAATTTAAATGACTGTGGTGACATCATGAAACAGAAAACACTTGTTCTTAGTTCCGACGCCATTTTGATGACGTCACGATGTAATTAAGAGTCAAATGTGGCATGAAATCATATCTCCTATTCATACTCTATTCGAATATGAAAAGAAAAATTGGGATCAACGGACTCCCTGAAGAGCTACAGTGAATTTTATATAGGCATATTTTAGCCCATTTACGCGCGCGTAATGCAAATTTGAATGGACGCGCATTCCCGTATTATTGGTCGTAAGAGGCTGAATGAGGTATCAAATTAATCAGAAGATAATGAACAATGGAAAGACATGAAAGAAATGATGACTCGAAGATGCATAACGATGGTAGGTGCAAGAACGCGCACGCATACCTGTGCGCGCGCAAATTCTTGACATGCTCAAAATGACCAGAAACGTACCCAAACTTGACCACGGTCGATTTGGGGAAATTTAAAATTTTGACGCGCGCGTACGTGCGCGTCGTGACCTTTGCATGACCTCTGATGATATGTCCTGATGACCTGTCACCTGAACTTGATATGATGCAAATATGGATGATTTTTGATGATTAGTTGCGATGATATGATCAATCATTTAATTTTACAAAATGGCGCCTAGATGACGTCATCATGATTTGATAACCTTGAAAAGTTTCCATTCCCATGTCCATAATGATGCCCATACATGACATGAAAATCAAGGAAATTGACATGCCCGATTTTGAGATAGAGGTGGACAAAGATTTGGCAATAAAAATAAAGAAAATTCTGACGAATATAATAGGTGATCTGTCATCTTAATGACAGACCACCTAAAAAGGACCAAAAAAAAAAAAAAAAAAAAAAAGGGGGTCCAGCGAGGTTTGAACCACCGAACCCTGGTATACCAGTCAGGTGTGTTATCCAGTCGGCCACAGTGTGTTCGACAAGCACAGAGAGCAAAATAGGAAACATATTGTCAACTTGACATTGAATGTACATTCTTGCAATTCCAAATTGGCATGATGACAAAACTCTACAAATTCTAGTTTTGAGAATAGTACAAGCTTTAAAATGAAACAGTGGAGATATTGTCTAAAGGATACATTCTAAGCTAAAACATATTGAAAATTTGGCGAGAACAGACCAAGATTTACGGAATTAAAATCAATTTAAATGACTGTGGTGACATCATGAAACAGAAAACACTTGTTCTTAGTTCCGACGCCATTTTGATGACGTCACGATGTAATTAAGAGTCAAATGTGGCATGAAATCATATCTCCTATTCATACTCTATTCGAATATGAAAAGAAAAATTGGGATCAACGGACTCCCTGAAGAGCTACAGTGAATTTTATATAGGCATATTTTAGCCCATTTACGCGCGCGTAATGCAAATTTGAATGGACGCGCATTCCCGTATTATTGGTCGTAAGAGGCTGAATGAGGTATCAAATTAATCAGAAGATAATGAACAATGGAAAGACATGAAAGAAATGATGACTCGAAGATGCATAACGATGGTAGGTGCAAGAACGCGCACGCATACCTGTGCGCGCGCAAATTCTTGACATGCTCAAAATGACCAGAAACGTACCCAAACTTGACCACGGTCGATTTGGGGAAATTTAAAATTTTGACGCGCGCGTACGTGCGCGTCGTGACCTTTGCATGACCTCTGATGATATGTCCTGATGACCTGTCACCTGAACTTGATATGATGCAAATATGGATGATTTTTGATGATTAGTTGCGATGATATGATCAATCATTTAATTTTACAAAATGGCGCCTAGATGACGTCATCATGATTTGATAACCTTGAAAAGTTTCCATTCCCATGTCCATAATGATGCCCATACATGACATGAAAATCAAGGAAATTGACATGCCCGATTTTGAGATAGAGGTGGACAAAGATTTGGCAATAAAAATAAAGAAAATTCTGACGAATATAATAGGTGATCTGTCATCTTAATGACAGACCACCTAAAAAGGACCAAAAAAAAAAAAAAAAAAAAAAGGGGGTCCAGCGAGGTTTGAACCACCGAACCCTGGTATACCAGTCAGGTGTGTTATCCAGTCGGCCACAGTGTGTTCGACAAGCACAGAGAGCAAAATAGGAAACATATTGTCAACTTGACATTGAATGTACATTCTTGCAATTCCAAATTGGCATGATGACAAAACTCTACAAATTCTAGTTTTGAGAATAGTACAAGCTTTAAAATGAAACAGTGGAGATATTGTCTAAAGGATACATTCTAAGCTAAAACATATTGAAAATTTGGCGAGAACAGACCAAGATTTACGGAATTAAAATCAATTTAAATGACTGTGGTGACATCATGAAACAGAAAACACTTGTTCTTAGTTCCGACGCCATTTTGATGACGTCACGATGTAATTAAGAGTCAAATGTGGCATGAAATCATATCTCCTATTCATACTCTATTCGAATATGAAAAGAAAAATTGGGATCAACGGACTCCCTGAAGAGCTACAGTGAATTTTATATAGGCATATTTTAGCCCATTTACGCGCGCGTAATGCAAATTTGAATGGACGCGCATTCCCGTATTATTGGTCGTAAGAGGCTGAATGAGGTATCAAATTAATCAGAAGATAATGAACAATGGAAAGACATGAAAGAAATGATGACTCGAAGATGCATAACGATGGTAGGTGCAAGAACGCGCACGCATACCTGTGCGCGCGCAAATTCTTGACATGCTCAAAATGACCAGAAACGTACCCAAACTTGACCACGGTCGATTTGGGGAAATTTAAAATTTTGACGCGCGCGTACGTGCGCGTCGTGACCTTTGCATGACCTCTGATGATATGTCCTGATGACCTGTCACCTGAACTTGATATGATGCAAATATGGATGATTTTTGATGATTAGTTGCGATGATATGATCAATCATTTAATTTTACAAAATGGCGCCTAGATGACGTCATCATGATTTGATAACCTTGAAAAGTTTCCATTCCCATGTCCATAATGATGCCCATACATGACATGAAAATCAAGGAAATTGACATGCCCGATTTTGAGATAGAGGTGGACAAAGATTTGGCAATAAAAATAAAGAAAATTCTGACGAATATAATAGGTGATCTGTCATCTTAATGACAGACCACCTAAAAAGGACCAAAAAAAAAAAAAAAAAAAAAAGGGGGTCCAGCGAGGTTTGAACCACCGAACCCTGGTATACCAGTCAGGTGTGTTATCCAGTCGGCCACAGTGTGTTCGACAAGCACAGAGAGCAAAATAGGAAACATATTGTCAACTTGACATTGAATGTACATTCTTGCAATTCCAAATTGGCATGATGACAAAACTCTACAAATTCTAGTTTTGAGAATAGTACAAGCTTTAAAATGAAACAGTGGAGATATTGTCTAAAGGATACATTCTAAGCTAAAACATATTGAAAATTTGGCGAGAACAGACCAAGATTTACGGAATTAAAATCAATTTAAATGACTGTGGTGACATCATGAAACAGAAAACACTTGTTCTTAGTTCCGACGCCATTTTGATGACGTCACGATGTAATTAAGAGTCAAATGTGGCATGAAATCATATCTCCTATTCATACTCTATTCGAATATGAAAAGAAAAATTGGGATCAACGGACTCCCTGAAGAGCTACAGTGAATTTTATATAGGCATATTTTAGCCCATTTACGCGCGCGTAATGCAAATTTGAATGGACGCGCATTCCCGTATTATTGGTCGTAAGAGGCTGAATGAGGTATCAAATTAATCAGAAGATAATGAACAATGGAAAGACATGAAAGAAATGATGACTCGAAGATGCATAACGATGGTAGGTGCAAGAACGCGCACGCATACCTGTGCGCGCGCAAATTCTTGACATGCTCAAAATGACCAGAAACGTACCCAAACTTGACCACGGTCGATTTGGGGTAATTTAAAATTTTGACGCGCGCGTACGTGCGCGTCGTGACCTTTGCATGACCTCTGATGATATGTCCTGATGACCTGTCACCTGAACTTGATATGATGCAAATATGGATGATTTTTGATGATTAGTTGCGATGATATGATCAATCATTTAATTTTACAAAATGGCGCCTAGATGACGTCATCATGATTTGATAACCTTGAAAAGTTTCCATTCCCATGTCCATAATGATGCCCATACATGACATGAAAATCAAGGAAATTGACATGCCCGATTTTGAGATAGAGGTGGACAAAGATTTGGCAATAAAAATAAAGAAAATTCTGACGAATATAATAGGTGATCTGTCATCTTAATGACAGACCACCTAAAAAGGACCAAAAAAAAAAAAAAAAAAGGGGGTCCAGCGAGGTTTGAACCACCGAACCCTGGTATACCAGTCAGGTGTGTTATCCAGTCGGCCACAGTGTGTTCGACAAGCACAGAGAGCAAAATAGGAAACATATTGTCAACTTGACATTGAATGTACATTCTTGCAATTCCAAATTGGCATGATGACAAAACTCTACAAATTCTAGTTTTGAGAATAGTACAAGCTTTAAAATGAAACAGTGGAGATATTGTCTAAAGGATACATTCTAAGCTAAAACATATTGAAAATTTGGCGAGAACAGACCAAGATTTACGGAATTAAAATCAATTTAAATGACTGTGGTGACATCATGAAACAGAAAACACTTGTTCTTAGTTCCGACGCCATTTTGATGACGTCACGATGTAATTAAGAGTCAAATGTGGCATGAAATCATATCTCCTATTCATACTCTATTCGAATATGAAAAGAAAAATTGGGATCAACGGACTCCCTGAAGAGCTACAGTGAATTTTATATAGGCATATTTTAGCCCATTTACGCGCGCGTAATGCAAATTTGAATGGACGCGCATTCCCGTATTATTGGTCGTAAGAGGCTGAATGAGGTATCAAATTAATCAGAAGATAATGAACAATGGAAAGACATGAAAGAAATGATGACTCGAAGATGCATAACGATGGTAGGTGCAAGAACGCGCACGCATACCTGTGCGCGCGCAAATTCTTGACATGCTCAAAATGACCAGAAACGTACCCAAACTTGACCACGGTCGATTTGGGGAAATTTAAAATTTTGACGCGCGCGTACGTGCGCGTCGTGACCTTTGCATGACCTCTGATGATATGTCCTGATGACCTGTCACCTGAACTTGATATGATGCAAATATGGATGATTTTTGATGATTAGTTGCGATGATATGATCAATCATTTAATTTTACAAAATGGCGCCTAGATGACGTCATCATGATTTGATAACCTTGAAAAGTTTCCATTCCCATGTCCATAATGATGCCCATACATGACATGAAAATCAAGGAAATTGACATGCCCGATTTTGAGATAGAGGTGGACAAAGATTTGGCAATAAAAATAAAGAAAATTCTGACGAATATAATAGGTGATCTGTCATCTTAATGACAGACCACCTAAAAAGGACCAAAAAAAAAAAAAAAGGGGGTCCAGCGAGGTTTGAACCACCGAACCCTGGTATACCAGTCAGGTGTGTTATCCAGTCGGCCACAGTGTGTTCGACAAGCACAGAGAGCAAAATAGGAAACATATTGTCAACTTGACATTGAATGTACATTCTTGCAATTCCAAATTGGCATGATGACAAAACTCTACAAATTCTAGTTTTGAGAATAGTACAAGCTTTAAAATGAAACAGTGGAGATATTGTCTAAAGGATACATTCTAAGCTAAAACATATTGAAAATTTGGCGAGAACAGACCAAGATTTACGGAATTAAAATCAATTTAAATGACTGTGGTGACATCATGAAACAGAAAACACTTGTTCTTAGTTCCGACGCCATTTTGATGACGTCACGATGTAATTAAGAGTCAAATGTGGCATGAAATCATATCTCCTATTCATACTCTATTCGAATATGAAAAGAAAAATTGGGATCAACGGACTCCCTGAAGAGCTACAGTGAATTTTATATAGGCATATTTTAGCCCATTTACGCGCGCGTAATGCAAATTTGAATGGACGCGCATTCCCGTATTATTGGTCGTAAGAGGCTGAATGAGGTATCAAATTAATCAGAAGATAATGAACAATGGAAAGACATGAAAGAAATGATGACTCGAAGATGCATAACGATGGTAGGTGCAAGAACGCGCACGCATACCTGTGCGCGCGCAAATTCTTGACATGCTCAAAATGACCAGAAACGTACCCAAACTTGACCACGGTCGATTTGGGGAAATTTAAAATTTTGACGCGCGCGTACGTGCGCGTCGTGACCTTTGCATGACCTCTGATGATATGTCCTGATGACCTGTCACCTGAACTTGATATGATGCAAATATGGATGATTTTTGATGATTAGTTGCGATGATATGATCAATCATTTAATTTTACAAAATGGCGCCTAGATGACGTCATCATGATTTGATAACCTTGAAAAGTTTCCATTCCCATGTCCATAATGATGCCCATACATGACATGAAAATCAAGGAAATTGACATGCCCGATTTTGAGATAGAGGTGGACAAAGATTTGGCAATAAAAATAAAGAAAATTCTGACGAATATAATAGGTGATCTGTCATCTTAATGACAGACCACCTAAAAAGGACCAAAAAAAAAAAAAAAAAAAAAAGGGGGTCCAGCGAGGTTTGAACCACCGAACCCTGGTATACCAGTCAGGTGTGTTATCCAGTCGGCCACAGTGTGTTCGACAAGCACAGAGAGCAAAATAGGAAACATATTGTCAACTTGACATTGAATGTACATTCTTGCAATTCCAAATTGGCATGATGACAAAACTCTACAAATTCTAGTTTTGAGAATAGTACAAGCTTTAAAATGAAACAGTGGAGATATTGTCTAAAGGATACATTCTAAGCTAAAACATATTGAAAATTTGGCGAGAACAGACCAAGATTTACGGAATTAAAATCAATTTAAATGACTGTGGTGACATCATGAAACAGAAAACACTTGTTCTTAGTTCCGACGCCATTTTGATGACGTCACGATGTAATTAAGAGTCAAATGTGGCATGAAATCATATCTCCTATTCATACTCTATTCGAATATGAAAAGAAAAATTGGGATCAACGGACTCCCTGAAGAGCTACAGTGAATTTTATATAGGCATATTTTAGCCCATTTACGCGCGCGTAATGCAAATTTGAATGGACGCGCATTCCCGTATTATTGGTCGTAAGAGGCTGAATGAGGTATCAAATTAATCAGAAGATAATGAACAATGGAAAGACATGAAAGAAATGATGACTCGAAGATGCATAACGATGGTAGGTGCAAGAACGCGCACGCATACCTGTGCGCGCGCAAATTCTTGACATGCTCAAAATGACCAGAAACGTACCCAAACTTGACCACGGTCGATTTGGGGAAATTTAAAATTTTGACGCGCGCGTACGTGCGCGTCGTGACCTTTGCATGACCTCTGATGATATGTCCTGATGACCTGTCACCTGAACTTGATATGATGCAAATATGGATGATTTTTGATGATTAGTTGCGATGATATGATCAATCATTTAATTTTACAAAATGGCGCCTAGATGACGTCATCATGATTTGATAACCTTGAAAAGTTTCCATTCCCATGTCCATAATGATGCCCATACATGACATGAAAATCAAGGAAATTGACATGCCCGATTTTGAGATAGAGGTGGACAAAGATTTGGCAATAAAAATAAAGAAAATTCTGACGAATATAATAGGTGATCTGTCATCTTAATGACAGACCACCTAATGAACTTGAATGAACTTTATTGATCCTCCTTGAAAAAGTAACATATAACAAGATACATGTACAATTATATGCTAACGCATATGTCGAAAACGTTTAAAAGCAACAAATATCGATAATTAAAGGAAAGTAATATAAATACAAGGAAGACGAGGAGACATTTGGAAGCCAGGCTTGTTATACGGTCCCTCAGTATTGAAACAATACGTTATTTGTTTGTTTAAAGCAAAACTTGATTTTTGCTAAACTGGTTGATAATACTAAAAAAAAAAATGGGTTGTACTAAGGTTATACAAGGATACATATGTGGTTAAAAACTATTTACAGAAGAATAATGGATATGTTGGAAAAAAGAAAAGTAGGTATAAAAAAAATAGATGGATAGATAGATAGACAAATAGATAGATAGAATAACGGAGGGAGCACAAAGTTACAAGATAGAAAATGGCAAGAGATACGAGGTTTGTAACAAAAACTATAATTGAAATGACTACTAGTACTTAATGACAGGAGTACATGTACATGTACCAGTTGGTCGAGACATTTTACAGAATTTATATTGCTAATCACATAGATCTGCATGTATTTAAATAAAAATAATTATACATCATAAATGTACTTATTCAAAAATGAAAGTTTCAACTTCCTTTTCAAAACAGAAATACTAACAGACCCGGTAATGTTGGAGTTCAAAACAATCCATAACTTTGTCCCTGTACAGATCAGTGTTTTCTGAGCAAATATTGTCCTTGCATGAGGAGTACGCAGTGCAGTCGCATTTCTTGTTGGGTAATTATGAAATTGGTTGTTCCTATGAAATAAATATGCTAACGTCAATGGTAAATCGCCTCTATGAAAACTATACATGAGCGACCCCAATTGCAGAAAATAAACATCTTCCAACTTCAAAACATGATGTTCATAAAACAAAGGAGAAGTGTGAGCTAGAAAGTCAGCTGTGTCTTAAGAGAGTTACCCCATGCAAGGATCCCATAATTTATATAAGGAAGAATCAAAGTTGAATATAGAATTTTCAGAATATGTGTTGGGAGATACAATTTAAGCCTGTTTAGAACACCTACATTCTTTGACAACAGCTTACATAATATGTTGATATGAGTTTTCCAATTTAGATTCTCATCAATATGAAGACCCAGAAATTTAGTTGTAACCACTCTGCCAATTAATACACCATCGAAAGAGATATCACCAGGCAGAGTTTTGATTGTGTTGCTAAATAACATGTAATTAGTCTTCTTGAGATTGAGGGACAATTTGTTTGCATGAATCCAGGTTGTTATTTTTTGCAACTCAATATTGACGGTATTCAGGAGATATTGAGGATCTTTATGGGAAAAAAATATATTGGAATCATCTGCAAAAAGTAAAAAAGATAACAGTTTAGATGAATACTGGAAGTCATTAATGTACAATATAAACAAGAGGGGTCCTAAAAGTGATCCCTGTGGGACACCACATGTTACACTATGTAATTCCGAATCCATACCATTTAAAGAAACAAACTGTTTCCTCTCTGCCAAATAACTTCTGAACCAGTGAAGGGCTGTGCCTCTCATTCCATAATATTCCAGTTTACTCAACAGAATATTATGATCTACAGTATCAAATGCCTTAGAGTAGTCCAGAAAAATTATAATCGTGTGGGTGTGGTTATCAAGGGCATTTGCAATTTTATTAACAAAATGCAAAACAGCATGGCTTGTGGTATTTTTTTTCTCTGAACCCGAATTGGAATTGAGAGAACACATTACTCTCATTCAAAAACTTTACAGTTCGTACGTATACTACCTTTTCTAAAAGCTTAGAAAAGGTTGTTAATAGAGAAATTGGACGATAATTTGTTAATAATTTTGCATTCCCTTTTTTAAATACAGGCACTACTTTCATCAGGCAATTTTCATCCTCAAATGCACAGCCCCATTTAACAAAGACAGGTTAAAGATGTGAGCAAGAGGTTTCAATATGCCATCAACAACATCCTTAATTAAACCATTTTCAATACTATCACACCCTGGGCTTTTCCCTTTCTTTAAGGCACCTATTAAATCAAGAAGTTCCTTCTCTTTTATGGGCGAGAGGAAAATACTTTGCTCGTTTGGTGACTTAAGATAATGACGAAATTGTTGTTGAAAGTCTGGTATTTCCCTTGACAAATTAGGGCAAATATTACAAAGTATTAAATTTCTCCACAATAATCTTTCGATCATTGATCAAGTTGCCATCAACCTCCATCTCATTTATATTGGATAATTTTTGCTTTCCTTTGAATAAGCTATTAATGACCTTCCATGTTGCCTTAATGTCATTACACGCAACCTTCAATCGATTAGCATAATATTCTCGTTTAGCAGTGCGCAAAAGTGAAGTGAGGATATTTCTATAACTGGAATATTTTCTTCGTGAATTTTCACATTTACTAACTTTATATTTGTGAAAAAGTCTATTTTTCTTATTAATTGATCTCAGTAAAAAATGCGTAATCCATGGCATTTTGGGCAATTTCTTATGACTAGGACGGTCCACAGATCGAAATGGGACATTATCATTATACAATAGCATGAATGTATCAAAAAAAGTATTAAATGAACTATTTTCATCATGATCTGGGAGGACATCATCCCATGTAGTTGCCATTAAAGCATTCTTAAACTTGGCAATGTTTTCAGGGCTATTTACCCGAGACCGTTTATTTGTAGTATCAATAAATGGACGCCTGAGCAAAGCCATTCTGCAATATACAGGAAAATGATCTGAAAGATCGGAAATGACTATACCAGGTTCTGGTAAAGAATGAACATTGCAGAAAATATTATCGATAAAGGAAGCAGACGTGTTTGTTATTCTTGTTGGTTTAGTAATCAGTGGAACAAAAGAAGATGAAATAAACATATTAACAATTTCATTAGCCTTATCATCTGAATCGCAGTTAAGCAAATTAATATTAAAATCACCCATTAAAAACACACATTTATTGTTCAGTAAATTGTTAGTAATTATTGTCTGCATCTGTTCGGAAAATGACATAAACAAACATAAAACAAGAGATAATATGCACATGGATTATAACGAGTCTATTCAATTCATAACAAAATTCATAGTAATGTAATGAGAGGGGGGAGAGGATATTCTAACGCGTGGTTTTACTGAAGTTGCTCTGATTTCTTAAATGAATTCATAATTGTACTAACATATTAGTATTACAAGTATATGAAAAACAAAAAAGAAAGAAAAGTGCGTCTGTGTGTGTGTGTGTGTGTGTGTGTGTGTGTGTGGGGGGGGGTCATAATCGAATGAATGTTGCCAAGTGGCCAAAAACAAACGCTAAGTATAAGTAAGCCATAAATTTAGTATTTGCCATTGGCAGGGGTCGAAAAAATAGTGCGTAATAAAATAAGTTGTAAATTCTGCAAGTATTTTATTCATACGCTGAAAATAAACATCATAATGCCATTTAAGGTCTTTAAAACTGCCGTGCGGACAATCGCTTGGCTGATTTCGTGTTGATTTGAGGCACATGACGGTACAGATCACCAACTACGCAAAACAGCCAACCACCATGGGTGTGCCAAGTAGTAATGTGATTCTTCTCCTGATCGTCTTCGCTATCGTTGTGCCTTCAAGCCAGTCGGTCGATATCAGTGATGTCGATGGAAGTCTCGACGAAGTTATGGAGTTTTTGGAGGAGTATAACTCGACCGCAGAGATGGTATATTTTGAATCGTCGTCTGCAAGCTGGGCCTATTATACAAACCTGACAGATTACAATCAAGAAAAATCGGTATGGATTTGATGAAATAAGATAATACACTTCCACTAATTTGATAATTAAAATGGTATTCCTAAACCGATGTGGTGATGGTGATGATTATGATGGTTGTGGTGGTAATGATGACGATGATGGTAATGATGGAGATAATGAAGATGATCGTAGTGGTGGTGATGGAGCTAATGATGAATTATGGTGCAGGTGGTTGTGATGATAGGTACAATGGTGTTGACGGTGCACTGCAAAAACTCCGGTGTTGATTTAACACCAGCCCGGAATCTATATATGTCCACACCAGAGAAGTATTGAAACAACACTAGTTTGGAATCAAACCGATGCTGTTTTAATATTAATTGGTGTTGTATAAACACCTTTCTGGTGTTAGACAAAAACCAAACTGGGGTTTTTTAACACTTCTCTGGTGTGGACATATATAGATTCCGGGCTGGTGTTGAGGCAACACCGGAGTTTTTGTAGTGTGACGACGATGATGGTGATGATAATAATGATTATGATGAAGGTGGTGGTGGTGACGATGCATGGTGATGATAGCGGTACGTGGTGACGATGATGATGGGTAGTAACTTTTGCCGAGAATTATCATGGCTACCTGATTTTACCGACAAGCAATTGTACATAAATTATACACCTTATGCATATGACGTCATTTTCTCATAGCGCCCTCCCTCAGAGGATATAGGAATATGCATAAACAGAGTTATCAGAGAAGCGCCAGCTGCAGATCACCAACGCATGCAAGGCAATAGCTTCAGCCTCTAAGACGGTGACGCGATCATGTCAATGCAAAGGTATATTGCTCGACCGTTTGGTCATTAGACATTTAATCTTTTCAATTCAGATCAACTCGATCATGATGAAGATGCTGCATAATTATATTCATAGAGAAGATGATGCCGTCGTTTTTTATTTTCGGTGATATTAAATGCTTGTGACGACAGTTTGCGTTCGTAAAGCGGGTTAGAACACGATTGGCCGCACCATTTCGAGAAAATCGGGGTGGGGGTGGCTTTTCTTGAAAGGGTGGGTAAAAAAAAGGGACAGGGTAAAAATGTGCATAATTAAGAGAAAGCCACCCCTCCCCGGTTGTCTCGAAAGGGTTGTCCATTCCACCCCGGTTCCGTCTCAAGCCTAAGCAAGGTAGGCCTGAACTGCAAAAAATAGTGTCAAAACTACTCCACCAGTGTTCACAGAGGACAACATAATCTTATTTTACACCAGTTTTAATTCCACAGTGTTTCAACAGCATCACCTGTATTGATGGTATCGCACACTCTGTTTTGTGCTTTTAAACACTAGTCGGTGTCGTGCTAAAACTCTTTGATGAATTTAACACCTGGAACCCGTTCCAGAAAGGCTAACTATTGTAAATTTGCCCTTTCGATGAAATCCTGAGATGTGATTGGCTGTTGAAACCTGTTGCCATGGTAGTTACCATAATTGTGAACTTACCTTGGTTGTAACGAGTTGAAACGGATAGGTGTGTTCTAAGAACTCGACTGCAGTAATTGTATTTGACATCGTGGTATGTGCCAAAAACATGGATGACATTCACATCATACCAAACAAAATTGAAGAGGCCATTTTTTTTCCTATATTCAGTAATTAAGAAAGGATGCATTTTTTCTTTTGTACCGATATTACCCATTTCCAACTATAAGTTCAATGTTATGTTTATTGATCTGTAATTTCGTATTTCTGAGTTGTATGTTTGGAAAAGGATGAATAGAAATTCAATAAAAAAGTAAATGAAATTAAAGCCAACAATGACTTTGTTTTCAATCTTATTGGGTATTTTTCAGGTTGAAGCCAGTCTAAAAGCTTCGGCTTTTAGCAAGAATTCTGCGATGAGGGCTCGCGAGTTCGATGATGTCAAGGATAGTTTTCCTGAAGACGTCCAACGTATACTTGGTTTTATAGCCGACATCGGCGTATCTGCACTCGACAACGACACCGTACAGGAGGTAAACCCTTGACTTTTAATCTAAAATGGACTTAAAATTCTCCTCTTTTACATGATAGAAAAATACAAAGTCATTATGAAATGTATTTTCAATGAAATGAACTATAGATAAACGTACACAAATTATACATACAATCCCACACGCACCTCCAAATATATATAAATATGTACATAAATAAATAAATGTGTGTGTATACCTGTATATGTGTAGGTTGCGTGTGGGTTTGTGTGTACAGTTCGTGTACGTTTACACATATATTCAGTTTTGTCATATTTCTTATTATTTGGTATCATTTTGTGGGGTTATATTTTGGAAATAAATAACCAAGAAGGCTAAGAGCCTAAAGCCTTACTATACTCAACGTGTGACCTGGAATGTGTTTTACCCATTCTTTACAATACATTAGATTTGATTTTCCAAAATGAAGATCGGTACAAACTCCTACATATCATCGTGATGAGTTTACGTACGCCATACGACCTTGAGTAGTAAATAATGCACACAGTTTGATTGGAACCAAATCAAAGAATCATATTTGTATATTTCGATTTGAGTATATTTTAGAGTGTGTGTTTCAAGCGCCAATAGTCTCGCGTGTCTTTTTTGTTCTCTAAAATTTATTCGGTCGAGCCCGGCGAAACCCAAGGCCGATTCTGTTTAGAGTTAGATCTCTATATGGGCCTAATGATTAGAATTGTCTGCCCTTTTTTATACTCCCGTGTCCAACATGTCTGATTCGTCATTGTAATTGAATTGTGCTCATAATTGTCTAGGGTAATTTAGCGTTGCTAATTTCATATTGTATGTGTTCACTAGACGATTTGATGTCTCACCCAAGTACAAGGTTACTGGAATCCTTTTGTCACAACTTGAAAACTTGAAGATAACTGGTGTTTATCTTTAGTCTGGAATGGGAATCGTCTGAACCGTCGTACATGATAAATATTTAAAAAAAATAGTTTTCAGTTTAATTTTCCGAACAGCAGAAGAGCGATTTCTTGTTATTTGTATTTTATCAAGAATGGTGCATACACTAATTATTTTTTCCTGTGTTATTATTATGTCTTGATATATATTTGGCAAAATTTGATAACTTATTTTGAAGTTCTGTATTCGCATTCTTATGTTCATTAGTTAAAAACTTGTGGATAATTACCCCTCGAAGTTTTTGTTGAGGTTTTTTAGGCATAAAACATAACTCACTGGCTGAATTGAATCGACTAGAATACAGACACAAAACACTTTACGAACGTCCCAGATCGATTTGGTTTGGGTATTGTTTTTATGGTAATTTCTAACTGGGGGGTGGGGATTAATAATTATGCCTAACAAAAGACAGTTCATGCACTGACAT
The DNA here is from genome assembly GCF_037042905.1 of Lytechinus pictus. Classification (NCBI taxonomy): domain Eukaryota; kingdom Metazoa; phylum Echinodermata; class Echinoidea; order Temnopleuroida; family Toxopneustidae; genus Lytechinus; species Lytechinus pictus. Next base: position 18,130,862 of record NC_087257.1, read on the forward strand.
AGCAATGCACCGAGCTCGATAAGCAATCCATTGAAAGTACTTTTATTCTGCTTTAGCCGCCATGTAAGTGAGAGCTTTTAGGGGGTCCCGATTATTAAATTCGTACCTATAAGGTCCTATCTCACCAAGTGGTAGCCTATCCGATATGCGTCGGGCTAGTGGGCAAACTACTGACGGGCGAGGGCTTCGCCAGTCTGCTTCGCGCGACCAGTAACTTGCCCACTATAGCCCGGCGCATATCAGATGGGCTAACCAAGTGGACGTCTTGATCAAAGACTGCATTCGCGGAGACGTCTCCAACATAACAGTTACTAGGGGGGTGCAACCGCTAGGCAGAACGTTCCCTTAAACGTAGATCATTTATTGCCAAACGCCCTTCATGACAAAGAGGTCTTTGTCGATGGTCTGTGAATCGAAACAGCACTTTCGTCCGTGACTCTGGAAAAACGAGATATTTGCAATGTTTCGTCTTCTCCGAAACTTCGGATAAAATTGCTGTTCTGGTTCACCAATTTTCGACAAAGACCTCCCAGGTTTTCATTAAGCTTTGACTTGTATTTTCAATGTATTTGCTGCGTGCTAGGATTCATTCTGCCTCGCGGTGCGAAAATTCTCTTCTATAACCAAGGGGACGTTTTGACGTCTCCATAGAAGGTAACAAGCACATTGACCGACAGTAGCGGGGGTGTTGCTGCAAAAAATATTCAAGTAGTCGCAGCAATTTCTAGCAGATTTTCCTCAGATGCAGTAATGTCTCAGAGAAGTTTCCGAGACGTCACAACGACTATTTGGTGACTTTACGGCAACATTCTCGCGCCAAATCGCTCGTCACCTTGTCTGGAGACGTCTCCCTGGTTAAAACGAAAAAAACATGTTGGAGACGTCTTAATTGGCGACTGTAGTCTCTGAGACGTCACAGGGGCGTCTCTTCATCAGTAAGGAGATGTCTTCACATGTTTCATCAGTCTCCTGCTGAAGGTCTTCGCGAAATCTCTGAGACTTCGCAAAGACATCGCGGAGACGTCTTATAGTAGTCGGGGATGTAATGTGTCGGCTACGGCTCTACAACTAAAGTAGATGTCTCGGAGACGTCGGGTAGACATCGCCAGGACTGGAAAAATCTCCAAACATCCTTTAACAAAACAGAGATTGTTCAATGTTCTTGTGACTCCTTGGAGATTTCATAAGGTTTAGGAAATGTCTTAAAGACATCGCGGAGTCTTTTCGGCAGCTACCCAGTTTTTTAGTCGCAAACTAGTCGCGGAGAAGTTGCAAGCCCAGTGAGGTACCCCTTTAAACCTTGATTTCATTCTCTAATAGTACAATGAGATCATGGGCCAGATGAATAGGATATACAGCTCTACCCAAGTGTGCCGACCCGACGATCCATCGGACTGTCTCAACCTTGAACCGGGTAAGTCCACCATTATTCTCTGCAAAAATGCCATTGCACATCTATTCAATGGGTGTATAAGCCCCTGACTCTACTGCCTAGTAGCATGAACAGATTCCACAAAGGCCAGCTCAATAATCATGACAATGATTCTCACCAACTCCAATCTAGTTATCCCCATGCAGATCTATAGCGACTCGACCATATCCACACTGACACCCACATCCACCTCAAGATCTATTTTCATGCAACAAGGAACTAGGGCGGGGCGACCCTTTGATCCCGGCCTTTGATTTTTCTCAAATATTGAAACAAAAAGAGGAGGAAAAGAAGAAGAAAGAGGGACGAAAGAAAAGAAAGAAGAGTATTAATAAGATAGGGTTGTGTGATTTCACCTGTAAATATCAATTGAAATTATGTCGTCTTGCTTATTGTAATTGAATCTGATTACATCAATAAGTTACATAATGCGAAGTAGAGTAAAAAATTTGGTTAAAAAAGGTATCCTGAAATTGAATTAAAATGATAATTATAATAAAAATCGAATTAAGTATCAGTCTAGGAACTCTATATCATGTACAAAAGTTATCCAAAACATGAACAAATAAAAATTGTTATGAACTAATGCAAGTCAACATGACTGAACATAAATGAACACATTCAAAAGCAAATCACATGATTGGATATGTGTATGTGATAGTGAACAAATTAAGATTCAAAGGTCCTAGCAATAGAACATTTGTAGAATATCTCTCAACCCTGCTTTCTCTGCGGGGAATAGTATGTAATTATTGCCATTCATATTTTTATGTAATTCCTCTGAAAATAATTAACGCTTCAACAAATCCCAAACACCAAACAAAAGATTAGATAAAACTGCAATATTATGACATTCTTAGAGGAAAGGTATAATGATAAACCATGATAAGTGTACGGGACTATGCGCGGAATTCATCTTTTAAATTTGCATAATGGTATATTGTCTATAAAATATTTCAATATTTGTCTAGCTTTGGCTATTTTTTCGTCCATGTGAATAAAATCATTCCACATTCTCGTTTGATACGAATATATTGACAAGGTGAAGAAAAGTATATAAAATGGGGGTTAAGGATGTTTTCTTGAACATATTCTCAGTTGAACAAATCAATTTGAATTATTCTTATACTCAGTATAACATCTTTCTGGCAATCTAAAGTCAAATCTCACATACATTCCACGTATAAAGCTTATTAAAAACAGGAAATAAATAAAATGTTATGCATAAATGTCAAGGTCAACAAAACTGAAAGTGTAATTTACAAAAATCGGATCATGTGATTGATTGCTCATTGGCATAAAAGCAGCAAATGCCTAACTCGTACATGTACGAAATCATCATAAGTTTAAATTACATTACATCAGAATCATCGCATATAAATTAATTTTGAACAAAAACGATAGAAATTTTTGTTAGGTTCGTGTGATTCATAAAACAATATTGACACCTGGGTTATAATAAGTAGGAGAAGTGAAATGAATAGGGCTTTTCAACAATTTTTTTCTTGCATTTCTGATATTTTAGTTTCTAACCATAGTAACGGAAATACTTGCAAATAAGAAGCCTTTTCACAGAACAAATCTGTATTTAGGAAGGCAAACATGCATAATATCATGACCCCTTTGTGTATGTGTTTATTTTTTCATTCATGGATTCGAGTATTTCTAGACTATTTTTTCACTCCTAAAGCGAAGTGATCGTTTTTCATGTGACATTGCCAGCATACTCAACAGGGAGGCAACACTTTTTACCACTGACAGATTTGTGTTAAAAAAGGTCCTTTTTAGATTGTGCTGTCTTTTACGAGAGAGCAAGTTTGTTGTAAAAATAAACAGTCAGCTTTGTGTTATAAAGCCGGTAAATACGGACCTTGGAACGCAAATATAACTTTGAAAGTTTTTACTACACGATTATAGGCTTAATCACAAAAGAGCACAATAAAATGGAAACGTTAACAGTCGTTATGATTCAGTTTGTGCATCGATATCTCTGTAATTTCATTGCGATACATGCATATTTTCTTCTATTTAATAGTAGAACATAAATAAGTAATCATTTTCATTCCCAATTCGAAATGATGATGTAAAACACGTTTGACAGTTTGATATGCTTTTATTTTTGCCATAATAAAATCATATGAAATGTGCATTTTTCCAATACAAGCAATGAATCGTGTGTTTTTGTGAAATGTTCCAATCAAATAAATTGTTGACCTAAATTATTACCAGAGCAAGAAGAAATTCTTATTGTGGTATGTTTTTTATAGTATTCATCCAAAATTGTTCCAATAAAGAATGTTCATTGTGAGATATATTGCAAAATATTGAATTGGAATTGGAAATGGAAATGGAAAAAGAAATGAAAAATGGGAATGGAAATAGAAATGGAATTGGAAATGAACATGAACATGAAATTAAAAAGAATATGGAAATCGAAATGGAATTTGAAACGAAAATGAAAAATGAAAGCGGAAATGAAAATGGATATGAAAATGGGAATCGAAATGGATTTGGAAATGAAAATGGATTTGGAAATGAAAATGGGAATTGAAATGGAAATGGAATTGAAAATTTAAAGTAAATATGTACTAGACAAAACGAAGTGCGAAAATGGACTGATTTGTTATCGATTTATGTGTTGTTTTTCTGCAGCAGTTTTATATACCATTTATTTATTTTCATTCAGGTCTCGCAAAGATTATGGCGACCTCGACGGACTGGGATGAACTAGTGTGGGCGTGGCAGGAATTCCGTAATAGCGTAGGGAGACCCAACAAGCCTCTTTACGCAGATTACGTGGATATCGCTAATCAAGGAGCCAGAGCGAATGGTAAGTTTATGAGAAATGTCATGATGAGGAGGAGAAGGAGGAGGTGGTGGAGGAGGAAGAGGAGTATGATGTTCAAAGTTGATGGTTAAGAAGATGATGGTGATAATGATGCTGGTGATGATGATGGTGGTGGTGGTGGTGATGATGATGATGATGGTGATGACGATGATGCTGATGATGGTGATGACGATGATGATGATGATGATGCTGATGAGGATCATGATGATAATGATGACGATGGTGAAGATGAGGATGTTATTGATGATGATGATGATGCTGACGATGATGATGGTGATGACGATGATGCTGATGATGATAATGATGATGCTGCTACTGCTGATGATGGTAATGATGTTGATGCTGATGATGAAGATGATGATAATGATGACGATGGTGAAGATGAGGATGTTATTGATGATGATGATGATGCTGACGATGATGATGGTGATGACGATGATGCTGATGATGATAATGATGATGCTGCTACTGCTGATGATGGTAATGATGTTGATGCTGATGATGAAGATGATGATAATGATGACGATGATGATGATGATGATGAGGAGGATGCTATTGATGATGAGGAGGAGGAGGATCATAATGATGACGACGACGATGATGATAAAGATGACAGCATTTGCATATCTCTCTTTCTTGAGGGTAAGCAACAACGTGCATGCCATAATGCTGTGTTTTATTTGAATACAGCCCGAGAGGACTGAGCCTAGGTACTTATTACAAAACCACATTATATCTGATGTCAAAATACACCCTATCGGTCACTTCTCCCTACCATTTGTCATAATATACTTTCTCAATCGATGATTTGAAAATCACACAATCTTTTTCAATCCTCATTTTTATAACAGCAAAACATTTCTTATTTCTTCTTTAATTTCTTTCGAACTTTCATCATTCCGTTTTTCATATTTTCTCTTGAAACAACATTTTACCATAATGATAGGGCATTAAAATTACGATAATATATTTTTGAACGGATAATCGGTTGAACGATAATATCTTTAACTTCTATTTTCATCTTTCTCGTTGAAATGAATCTAGTTTTAAATGAAAATTACGATAATATATTTTTGAACGGATAATCGGTTGAACGATAATATCTTTAACTTCTATTTTCATCTTTCTCGTTGAAATGAATCTAGTTTTAAATGAAAATTACGATAATATATTTTTGAACGGATAATCGGTTGAACGATAATATCTTTAACTTCTATTTTCATCTTTCTCGTTGAAATGAATCTAGTTTTAAATGAAAATTACGATAATATATTTTTGAACGGATAATCGGTTGAACGATAATATCTTTAACTTCTATTTTCATCTTTCTCGTTGAAATGAATCTAGTTTTAAATGAAAATTACGATAATATATTTTTGAACGGATAATCGGTTGAACGATAATATCTTTAACTTCTATTTTCATCTTTCTCGTTGAAATGAATCTAGTTTTAAATGAAAATTACGATAATATATTTTTGAACGGATAATCGGTTGAACGATAATATCTTTAACTTCTATTTTCATCTTTCTCGTTGAAATGAATCTAGTTTTAAATGAAAATTACGATAATATATTTTTGAACGGATAATCGGTTGAACGATAATATCTTTAACTTCTATTTTCATCTTTCTCGTTGAAATGAATCTAGTTTTAAATGAAAATTACGTTAATATATTTTTGAACGGATAATCGGTTGAACGATAATATCTTTAACTTTTATTTTTATCTTTCTCGTTCAGGGTATGAGGACCTGGGTGATTCGTGGAGGTCGGGATATGGTGACGACCTCGAGACACAAGTTTATGAACTCTACAATGCTATTCTACCACTGTATAAGCAGCTTCATGCTTATGTCAGACGAAAGCTGAATGGTATCTACGGATCAGATCACGTGCCCCTCACCGGCCACCTCCCGGCCAATGTACTAGGTGTGTAACCATGGTAACGAATAAGAGTGGAATTAAAAAGAATTTAAATGATGATGGCCGGCATACAATTACAAACGATGTAGATTACAGTTGAAGTAAATGCTGACTATAAACATGATAAACGATGATTGAGGCTTCGATGGAATTGGTATCGTTGGTAGCTGTGGTTGTAGTGATGACTATGGTGGTGGTGGAGGCAGTGATGATGGTGATGAGGAGAAGGAGGACGATGATGTTGATGTCGTGATGATAACGATGATGATATTAATGGTGATGAAGATGGGGACGATGATGATAATGATGATGGCGTGATGATAGTGATGATGATGCATGATTACTTAATGATGATGACCGCGATGTTGTCTTTGTCGATGGTGATGTTGATGACGATGGTGATGATGGGATGGTTGATGATGGTATAATGGGATTGGTGATGATGACGATGATGAAGACAGTGTTGGTGGTAGCATGGTGCTATATGATGATGATGGATGTGGTGGTGTTGTTGTTGCAGTAAGTTTGTTAACGAAATGGTCACGATGTCTCTAATATTGTAATTTTCCTCAAACCTATTGCAGGGCTTATTTACTGCGGGTTTTCTATCAAAGATCATTTATCTATTTGTAGATGCATATGCTACCTTGAGTCTAATAAACGGAATAAGAAAGATATAATGATACCCAAAATACCCTCTTCTTTCGTTTCCGTTAGTAACTGTGAAATTTCAGTACCGATCTTTATTTCCTAATATATAATATCAATATTACAGGAGACATGTGGGGACGATTCTGGACGAACATCTATCCACACGTTGTGCCTTACCCTGATCTACCTAATATTGACGTATCTGATGAAATGGTCCGACAGGTGAGATCAAGAAAAGAGCTGTATATGAAGTAGACTATAATAATTCACAGATCCGTATACAATTTAAATTTTCAATTCAATTCAATTCAATTCATTTATTTATTTCACTCGATAAAAATAACATATATACAGGTAAATAAGAAATACATAATGACAATAAGGGTTCTTCCTCGAAATATTAATGTTACAAAAAATAGGAAAATGTTGACTTTTTAAAAGTGATAACATATTTTCCGTGCCAAATTCTCGCCTACTTAAATTTAGAAAGTTTTTTTTTTCTTGTGTGTCAAATTTTTGATGAGGCAAATGTAGACCTTTATCTGATTTGTGACAAGTAGGACTATGATTTATGTTATGACAAAGTGAACTCCTCCCTAAAAAAAAGAAAAAAGCTAGGACCAGTTGAGGCTTAAAAGAAGACGAGAACTGAAAGAAAGTGTCAAAGATGTAAAAGAAGACACACTTCTGGATCTCGTCACGTCGTCTTAGTCAGGGCGGACAGACAAGAAGACTGATTTCACTTCATCTTCTCCCATCCTCGTTAAGATCGGTGGCCTTCAACTTTTCCTTTAAAGACAACATGAATAAATAAAATAAATGAGACATAAATGTTTTATTTGGATCAACGTAAGTGATATTACTTTTGTGGGACCATGAAGGAATTCCTAGACCTTATCATGACAGCTAAAAATCCTTTGAAATTTATATCCGCTCGATTCTATCACAAGAATTACACAGTAGACAAGATGTTCAACATGGCAGATGAATTCTTCAGCTCCATGGGCCTATATCCGGCCAATAATGCATTCTGGAATCATTCAATGTTCGAGAGACCCGATGATGGTAGGGATGTGGTATGCCACGCCTCAGCATGGGATTTCTCCAACAGAGTAGACTTTAGGTAAGTTTTACTGGCGTGCAGATCTTGGGGCTTGGGGTTACCCCCCCCCCCCCCCCAAAAAAAAAAAAAAAAAAAAAAAGAGGAGCCATGACCAAGAAATAAGGGGAGAAAAAGAAAGGAAAAGGAAAAAAATGTGATGTAATTTTCTTAATAGCAGAATAGTATGTAACAATCTATAAGACATGGGTCGTGTGGTCCAGTGGTTACCACGGGTCGTGCACATGTGGTCCGGTGGTTAGAGCATTGGACTCTTAATCGCAAGGTTGTGAGTTCGAATCCCAACTCTGCCATTGTCTCCACTTTGATAAAAAGGCCCGAGAGTGATATCTTTCGTCTATAACATCAGCCTAGACGTAAAAGGTTTACTAAATAATTGGTTATATACCAGCTTGGCGTTTACCGTGTTCCTACGGGAGTTACCATAGACAGAAACTGAAACTTTTGTTCTAAAAAGGTTTTTTTTTTAATGGTAGTTCGCTCGCGTGCAACTTTTTATCATTTTAGGTTCCGTTATGCCAAGTCTGACCCCCTCAAACGTCTAGCCTCGTTACGCTAGTGGTCGGTACTAGGTTGTATCTGTAATCGTAAGAGGCTAGGTACCCTTGATGCCATTTTATCTTATAATAGACCTATTCATCTCTATCCTTATTTTCATAATTTTTGGGGGTGTACAATATGACATTGAGACGTGATATCAATGGAATAGTTGTTTGTTCAAAGTTTAAAGGCAGAATTATTTTCCTATTCGCACATATCTTTTCAGGATTAAGATGTGTACAGAGGTAAACATGGACTACTTTTTGACAGTTCACCATGAGCTTGGACACATCCAGTATTATTTGAACTACAAACATCAACCGGTATCCTTCCGCGGGGGAGCTAACGGCGCGTTCCACGAGGCCATTGGGGAATTGATGTCACAATCGGTAGCCACGCCCAAACATTTGAAAGTGGTTGGATTGTTTGACGGAGAAGATGACGCAATGGCAGGTAAGAGGATACTTAATGGAGCATTTCAGTCACTTTGTTCATGGGGAAGCGGTGCATTGCATTGTGGGTCCAAATCTGAGATTTTTTTTTCAATATTAAGTCTTCGAAGAGGCGCTTTTGAAGAATTTCGTATAAACGATCACTTTAAACTGAATGAACATCAGCGATATGTTTTTTGTGTGTAAAATAAATGTACTGTGTGTAAAATAAAGCTTTTTAAAGGACGCCAAAGACAATGCAAAATAGAATTAAATGGTAAAAGCAAGCAAGAAGAAGACGAATGAGAAGAAGTAGAGGAAGGGGAAGAGAAGAAGAATAGGAAGATTATGGTGATGATGATGATGATGGAGAGGAAGAAGAAGATAATAGAGTAGAAGACAAAGAAGAACAAAATGAAGTGAGTCGAACAACAAAAATGAATAGAAATGAAAACAAAGAAATGCAAACTGAGATCACCGTTACCTTTTCTACTGCAAAGCGGTCATTATTATCTTATTCTTTTACTTAATTTTGTCCCTTTTCTAGTAACAAATACGGATATAAACTTTTTGCTTAAGATGGCGCTACCCACGATCGGAACCCTTCCATTCAGCTTAGCTTTAGAGCAATGGAGATGGGATGTATTTAGCGGGAAAACAGACGTCAATGCGGGAACAGCAAGATGGTGGCAACTTAAGTATGAACAAAGTAGAATTGGTATTCGAGATAGTCTATTGACTTATTACATAACTTAGTGAATAACTGTCTAATGCATAAATATTGTTTTTTTCTTTTATTTATCTTCTTTGTCCTTTTATTATTTTTTATTAAAACGTGCTTTCTCTGAAGAACAACAACATAGTACCATCGTTATTTGTTTATGTTTTAGACCTTAAAGTTGACAAGATAAACTTTTTCCCAAGATGTATATTTTTAGAAGCACAGTAACAACGATCTGGTTTTCTTTCGCCTCAACTTTTTACCAGTTCAGTTTCACCACATTTTCTTATATATCTTCAATTTTATTTAATGATAAAAGGAATGATCTGATCGGAGTCAAAGCTCCCGTTGAAAGAACTGAAGAAGATTTCGAGGCCGGTGCCATGTATCACATCATCATATCGTATCCATTCATTGGGTAAGTAATCTAAATCTGTAGAAACATTCAAATTAAATTAATGAATGCTGTCGAGAATAAACTCTATTATAATATAATAAACTATATAGTAATATAAAAAACTATATAATATAACTATCAAGTGATAGAACTTAACTCCAAAATATGATGGATTACTCTTAACATTAACTCTCTCATGCATTCGTCCTAAAATTGAGGCACAAGACAGGGAAGATAATTGATTCTAATTCAGATCATTATTCTGTATGGCGGGGCTACGCGTCCAATTACAAATCATGTAAGAGTATCAGCTTATCTAGTATTACATGAATAAAGGTCACAGAATCTTGGTCTATTTCTTCAGAATGTTTTAAACTTGGGGTTATCCCTCTGAAAAAAACTCAGTCGACATCCCTCATATGGGGGCACTAATCATAAATGATCCCTTTAAAGTAAATGGGTGGTTTTTTTTTGTGCATGTGGTAAAATGGGGGATCTTGTGCCGCTCTGGATACGCGCATGATGAAGGGAAAATGATTTTCAGCAAGGTGAATAATGTTTTCGATTTCATTTGTTTTTGTGGATGTCTATACTAGATTCAAGTTCATTTGTTTTTAAAACTAGATTAATATTGATCAAAATCGGATTAATATCTTCCAAATGTATTGCATTTTGATATTTCATTTCATTTATTGCCATTTCCAACATTTACATTTTGCTTCGTACAATAATCATTATAATACAGAACATATAAGCAATGAAACATAGCATTTTATACAAAAATTATAGTTACGATTATCATTATGAGCAGATTTGAAATGGAGGAGGCTGCTGAAAAGCGAAGCTTGTAGGGTGCGGCCTCCTGATGTGCGTTTCTCTGAATAGTGAAAGAGTAAAGTTTGTTTATTTTTTTACTATATGTATTTATAATGATTCTATAGCGTCATCCCGGATTTTAATAAGCCTGTATTAACAATATCATGAGTTCCCTTTCCTCTTTTTATAATATTTGCTTCAAGAATGTGAATAGGTTTTGAATCCTCAGGGAATATCGTTATTCTTGCGCGCCATTTCCATTGATTCATTACGTGAGATTTTTTCAATGAATTAAAATACGTGCAATTGATACATTTGAGGTTTATTATTCTGATAATATTTTTTAATGCATATTTTCAGATACTACATTCGGACTATCATTCAGTTCCAGTTTTACCAGTCTCTTTGCCAGTCAGCAGGACACACGGGACCACTCCATAAATGCGACTTCTATGATTCCAAAGAAGCCGGGGATAAACTTGCGTAAGAATAAATTCAAAATAAATTTTTAAAGGTAATCTGTATAAGCCTGCCTATAGGCCTACGGGTTAGATAGGGCGAATTGGGTAAACCACTTGATCAATTGGCGCTATTAATGATCCGAAAATTTTTCAGTGTTGCAATTTAGCCGATTTTTTTTAAGGGGGAAGAACCACGTACATGGCGTATGCGCGAGTTAGTGAGATCTCTAGCCTTTTAAAAATGATATTTTAAAAATAGATATAAGTTTTGACACTATGGTTTACTTTGTCTTCCTTGTTAATTTGCCCCTCCCCCCCCCCCCTTAGATGAAGAACTTCTCTCATGCATGGTCACGAGTGTCCAGTGTCCCCAGGTCCCTTTCCAATTAATGTACGCCTTTACGCCAATGTATTTGGCGATTTAATTGACACAAATAACAAAATGACATGTCTGACACCTTATTGTTGACCATGGAAATAATATCTCTTTAATAATATCTCTGTAATAATCTCTTACACAAACTGCAAATAATGTATTTATTAATTATTGACAGTGCAATGTTATCAATGGGCTCAAGCCGCCCGTGGCCTGAAGCAATGGAGGCCCTCACCGGTCAGAGAGAGATGAAAGCAGATGCCATCTTGGAATACTTTCAGCCACTGATGGAATGGCTGGAGAACATTAACGAAGAGAACGAAGATGTGATTGGATGGGACGGGCCAATGAGTAAGCTATAATTTGATTGGATGAATAAATTTCAGTCAATTAATTGTTTTTGGATGATGCGATGTACAATTGAAAGGCATTTTTGGGTAAGCATAGGTGTTCAGGGTGTGTGTGCGCGGGATGAGTATGTGCGTGTGTATGATATGTGTGTATGTATAAAGATACATTACAGTGCGTTTCAGAAAAAAAGCTTATCCAAATCTAAAGGGCTGAAATTCTGACCATGTTTAATTTTGTGAAATTATTCTGCATGGATATAAATGAGAAACTCATCAGCTTTTTATTGATATCCTATTTGTACCATTTTGTGCCATGCATGACCAAATCAATTGATGTTGAAGACAAGAGTTGCAGAGACCACTTTTTCCAAGTTTTGGTAAAGTGGGTAAAATGTGCAATTGATAGAATAATATTTTTTCCAAAGTATTTTTTGTGTTACTACAGGAATTTCTCTGAAATGATAAGTGAAAGATTAATGTCTTATCATGGTCCTGGTCTTATTCACCCACACCTTCAACATGTCATCCTCTCCTTTGAAAACCAAACCGGGAGCGTGGAAGGATGTCTTGGACAGCTCGTCTCACCAATGGCAATGTCGGATCATTGTGCAAAGCATCCACCTCATATCGAATTCGGCCCTGCAAATCAAGATCTTGGCGAGGAGTTGCAAACACCTTATTTTTAAGTGTCTCCAAAGGAAATAATCACAGGCTGTGAGGTGATCTTGGTGGCCGTTCAATGCCATGGTTGAGGGCAACAACTTAATGTCCAAAGAGTTATCTCAGTCTATCACGAATGATGTTGGAAGTATGGGCAGGAGCGCCGCCCTGAATCCACCAAAGATGCCTGTACACTCCTCACAACTGTCTCTCAAAATGTTGTTCCAACTGTGGTATATTCTACTCATTAATGATGTGCAAGTACATTCACTTATTTACACTCCTTTGGAAGAAAAAGGTCCAATCAAAAGATTTTTATCAGCTCAGGCATCGATGAAAGTATTTACATCAGCCTCTGCCTTTTCATCAAGTTTTCAAGAACTTGGAAAAAGTGGTCTCTGCACCTTTTGTCTTCAACATCAATTAATTCGGCCATGCATAATGCAAATGGCACAAATATAGGGTATCGTTAGAAAGCTGATTTGTTTCTATTTAATATCCATACACAATAATGTCACGAAATTAAATATGATCCGAATATCAGCCCTTTAGATTTGGATTACCTTTTTTTCTGAAACGCACTGTATATTGACATGGATGTGTGTGTGTGTATGCGTCTAAGAGGGTGTATGTGTGCGTGGGACTGGGAGATGTTGTGACTTTATAAATGTACTTTAGCATATTGGTGTGTACAAATGCATATTACGTGGGTGTTGGTGAGGGGTATATACATGTATCTGTCTGTCTTTAGTTTATGTGTGGGTGTGTGGAAGGTGTGTATGTTGTAACTTTTAAGGCAATGGATTACAACGCTAGGCCTACAGATATCTCGAAAGAAAATGGCTGTTTAAGGAAAGCATTTTTGTATCCTTAATTTCTCGACATCATAAAAATAATACATAACATTTATAAAGCGCTTACTACTGGTGTTTCTAAGCGCACTGTGTTCAATTTATGGTTTGTACTTGGTATTAAAAGAAAAGAAAGAAAAAAAAATGTGGCAGGGGAAAATGACACAGCTAATGCAACTATACTAATAATCAAAAATCAAAACTGGTGTGCACCTCCAAATAACAAGATTACATGAAAGGATTAGAAAATAAATGATAAAATTTACTATTATATTCCTTGCATTAAACATTCTCTTCTTTCCAGAGTTGTAATATTTGTTTTACCCAATGCATACTATTTTAAATTCAACATTTTTTGTCTTCCTCTTCTTATCATAAACAGTGACTACTCAAGAGTCTACAACAGCTGGAGGTAAATTATATAATGCAATATTATTATACAAACAAAAATGTATATTCATTGCAAAAACAATAACGTTAAAATTAAACCACCAGTGTTCACACAGGATCACACAAAATCTTACACAAATTTCAATTCATGGTTTTACTTAAAAGCACCCATTATTCTGGGATTTCTTTTACGTCATAATTTTAATAAAATTTCCCTTCATATTGCGATCAGTTACTAGTACTTATTTCGATGTCTTACCCATGGCAAACAATGTTTGTGTTTGCACGTTGACACTGCTATCTTGGTAAATTTCCCAAAGCACCTCATCATTTTATCTCCTCATTACGCTATCGCATTAGCATGATGATAAAAGGAAACTGTGTTATTTCCTTTAATTTATTTTTCCTGGTCTACATAAGACGTATCGAAATAGTTCATGGAATCTATGAAAAATACTTGTCATTAGAATACTTAAGATCAACTATCTGGCTATTCATTTTCATCTTTATATATTTTTGTTCAATGTTTCAGGTCCATCTGCGCTTGGAGGAAGCAGCGTTTTGATGATCTGTTTCTTCGCCCTCATATCAAAACTGATATAATTAGCTCCAACACACCATTTCTTTAAGGGGAAACGTGACAATTTGTTTGGCAAAATCAAGAATTAAATAGGATTTTTTAACGAAAATATGCCTATAAGATTCAAAGGATACCTTATCTTCCGCTTTCCCCTATGTTTCTCAAGTTGTCTAAAGTCAACTCTAGTTCGTGACTATTTTGCGGAGATATATTTTTAAAGTCCGTGTGTGAGGTCCTTGCAAATAAAAAACATGGGTGGCAATTATTTGCAAATATTAATTGTACTCTAAATAGAACAAGTCAAAATACAAAAAATCCTTTTTTACTGTTCGATGTAAGAAACCAATTAGGACCCAATTGTCAATTCGCAGTTGATTGCAAGTTTTCTGATTGACTCTTTATCATTAAATTTACTTGCAACTGATATCAAGCTTAATGCAATCGAAGGAGGTGCAGATATGTCTACCCCCCAAAAAAAAAAAAAAAAAAAAAAAAACTGTGATCCTCACAACACGATTTAATACTTTTTTTCTTCTAAGATTCAAACATATTTAGATAATATTGCGAGTATGACTATGCAAATAAATGATTTTTATACTATTACAGTAAACATTTAACATTACAAAATGGCCTTGTAACTGACTCCATGTTTTTCATGTCAAGCTTCGGTGACAATTTTGTGTTCCAATGGGGAGGTAATTTAGCGAAGTTGATCAAAGAGTGAAACATGAAACGTAAACTGCGAAACATGAACAGCGGATGAAGAAAAGACGAAGAGGATATAAAGAAATAATTTTCTATAATTATGAGAGGGGGATCGGATATGGGAGAAAGAGGCATAGAATATAGTCAGTTCGATCAGTCTATTGAGAGAGAGAGAGAGAGAGAGGATGGGGGTATATTGAATTGATTAAGAAAAAAGAATAAACTATATAAAAAAGTGATAAATTTTCTTAATGAAAAAGACATCTTGATTAATGTAACATTTCCATCGTAGATTCCATAAACACGTTAGAAACAATCATAGCTTTCACATTAATAAGACTTTTTTTTCGCAAATCTGTCCAAAAATAAGTCAGACACTACCTATAGTGACAATACATATAGTAAATATTTGAATCTCTGGAGAATCATTGAAAATATATGAACTTACGAAGAAGGGTCTTTCCATATCTCTATTATTTCAAAATCATTACTTATCAGTATTCTCTTGCCGTCATCGCTCTTCGTGGTCAACGATCTCAGAATGTCCATTGTACCATTCAAGACGTCTTCAGACGCTGTTTGGCAAAAGTAGGCACCTTGGGTTAAAAAGTCCATCAGTTTGGGTCCGACGTCAGACCCGGCATCGAATACCGAAGTGACGTCGATGACAGCTGGAAATGGAGTGACACGAAGTCGACGTTGATTTGCACGACGGGCAGCGTCGAGGATACGACGTCCCGGCGACATGTGGGAAGGTTTGGAAATCCACGGTAACTGATGGGCGAATTCCGAGGTCTTGTTCTCTCCTATTGAAAGAAAAATGAGATTCAGATACAGGTTCCGCTACAGTTACAGATACAAATTCAAATGCATATTCAGGTTCAGATACCAATTCAGATTTAGATACATATTCAGATAGAGATCCAAATTCAGATTCGGATTCAGATACAAATCCAGATTTATATAAAAATTCAGATTCGGGGGGGGGGGATGTTTGGAGGGGTAACATTTTGTTATTGCTTGTTATAGAATTTTCGAGAAATAGTGTGGTGTGTTGTGCCCCCTTTTTTGCTGACCAATCCTTGCTCCGCTTATATCATGTATATAGTTCCCCGTTTTTCCTCTTGATTTGGGTGTCATTTTATCAAATCCTATACAGTGTACATGAATGAAACATGAATTAAACCTATAGTCTGGAGTTCAGAATAAGTGCACTTTTTATTGATATAAGGTTATTTTCCCCATTACAGATCACACAACTATACAGAAAAAATACAGCTGACACGAACGAATATCCTGTTAAACAGACGTTTTAATGACACGATTGACCTGTGGTGAGACAAAAATCGGAAGAGCGCAGGAAAAGGAAATTTTACCTGATTTGTGAACGAGAAGACTCGCGCCCCCTACGGTCAAGGATGCCAGCAGACGGTCCATGGTCATCCCGACATCCTCCAAATAATACGCAGTGTGTACCATGCTGATAAAGTCAAACTCCTGAGAATCCTTTAAAAAACAAAGAATGTATTTGAGAATCTTAAAAAATCTGTTAATATCTGATCATATATAATTTTCATACTGCGGAGAGTATGTATATACACTTTGTATCCAAATAATGTGAATTAAAAGTTTTGATGTGTAACAAGCCAAAGAACATACACACGTACTTTTGCGATTCTTAAAGGTCAATTCCATCCCAGAAAAATGTTGATTTGAATAAATAGAGAAAATCAAACAAGCATATAAATGCTGAAAATTTCATCAAAATCGGATGTAAAATAAGAAAGTTATGGCATTTCAAAATTTCGCTTATTTTTCACAAAACAGTGATATGCACAACTCAGTGTCATGCAAATGAGTCAGTCGATGATGTCCATCACTCACTTTTCTTTTGCTTTTTATTGTTTGAATTATATAACATTTCATTTTTTACAGATTTGACAATAAGGACCAAGTTAACTGAACCATAATATTAATCAATGCTAATTCCACAGGTTCAGGGAGGAATTAATTGTTGTTTCACTTGACAATGAGGAGAAAGTGAGAATATTTCATATAATAAAATGCAAAAGAAAAAGTGAGTGGATGACGTCATCAGTTTCCCATTTGCATACCAACCAGGATGTGCATATAACTGTTTTGTGAAATTAAGCGAAACTTTAAAATGTCATAACTTTCTTATTTTACACCCGATTTTGATGAAATTTTCAGTGTTATGCTTTTTGGAGTTTTCTCTTTTTATTCAAATCAACATTTTGTTGGCGTTGGCGTGGACTTGTCCTTAAATTTATTGAAGAATAACTTGTAAAGGGTTCATGGAAAAACATTTATTAGGCGTTTGGCTTTTGGAAGTTATATAAACGTTTGCACGATGGTGATCCTGCAATTATAAGTTCGTTCAATTTTCTTTTTTATATACAATTTCAGAAAAATATTTTTTTTGTTAGTATATATATATCTATATAAAGAGAGAGGAGAGAGAAGAGAGGGATATAAAGACAGTCAGACAGGAAGATAAAGAGAGTGAGAGCACTATATAGTTGGCAATGCATATACTATCATTATAACTATAATTATTACCTCGGAATTTGTCCAGTATTCTTCAATGGTCGTGTTTTGCCAGTCAAAGATGACGTTTGAGAGGTTTGAACTTTTCTCAACTGTATCTTTGAACTCCTTGAAAGCTGGCTGATCTGGTTCTACCACGGTGTAATGGATTTTGGTAAAATGACGAAGAAACTTCTCAAGCATCATTGTGTCCGTCCTTCCTATAATCAAAATCATAAAAGAACAGATATACGTGATAACCATCATGATAATAATAGACAAATTATTTCCTCTCTTTTGCTATGATATTGCTCAAATTTATTCACTTTAAATCACCCAAGTCATGAGGTATGGCGAGATGTGATCATATAAATTAACAAAGAAATGATAAAAGCAGGTAATAATTCATAATTTACCGAAAAATGAAATCTACCATTTAAAAAAGATCAGATGGGCATTTAGTAATATCATTCTTAATACAAATAATTTTGTAGTACAGTTTTGTACGAATTACTTAGTACTACAATATATAGTAATGGGCAATATTACATATTTGGGCATTTGTTTACTACCAGCTATATCACGAGAAGTTGATATATCGCACCCCAAAGAATGAAAAATATATAGATTTTAAAATATGATATCTTTCAAATTTACCTTGCCCTATCTGTGTAATTTTCGTTGATTTCTAAAGTAGTGACGAAAAAAGAACTACAAAGAGAAAAGAAAAGAGGAGAGAGAAGAAAGGAAAGTATACAAAGAGATCGAGGTACTGGTCATGTGACTAACTTACTGTGTTATTCAATAAAAAAGTATTGTCTTGCTATACCTTGGTGCTGCCCCGCGATAAATTTACTTACCGTTTCCCGTACCGATCCCAAGCAAACGAAGTTCCTTATCGGTCGGGTGAGACTTTGTCATCTTCACCACGACCTCCTGCTCGAAGTCCATTTCGAACCATCGTTCCAGTTTGGGCACACCGTCATTGTTGGGCAAGAAAGCCGTCTCGAAGACGTCCTCAAATCTTTCCGAATCGCTGACGAAGTCTCTCAAACCGGGGATCGAAGATGGTAGCTGTGTTCCCATGTTAACGAACTTGATATGTGGTTTTATAAACTCTTTATGTTGATTATGGGGGGGGGGTACGAATAAAGAAAATTTTGATCATTATTGAATGCGCATGCTGAGGAAGGAAAATGGGTAATTGAATCAATAGTTGTATAAAAGCATTGATATTTAAGAATAATTATATTTCCATCCATGAAAAGCAATGATTGGCCCGGTCTCTTCCATCCCTTTGCATCTTCGATATAAAGTGGCCGTATGATTATCAGGGGTATCTCTAGCCTATTGTGTTGGTTGTGTGAGGGTGTGTGTGTGTGGGGGGGGGGGGTTAAGACATATTTGCCGACAAAAAGACTCATATACCCCTTCCTTCCGCGCATACACACACAAGAAAATATCTTCAAACCATATTTTGGTGGATCGTTATCATTATTTTTGTTCGTCACATTTAATATCACACACTTGAAAGAGAGTAAAGCGATCGAGTGAACCAGAATATACGCATGTTTTTTTTTTCTTATATATATCATTGACCCCGTAGGTATGTCATCATGTCCGTATTATAATGAAACTCCATCTCTGCATATAGGCCAATAAGCCCTATATGGCCAGGCCTATGACTGGGCTATGATTTAAAAGTAGTGCAACTCTATAAGGCTAGCTAGTCTGCCATACTAAAAAATATGTTACTATTTGCAAAGAATTTAACAGCTGAGCTGTGCTCATTGCATACATTAGATTGTGAACAAAGTACAGACCCATTCACAGTTCATATGGCATAGGGACATTGTGAATACATTGGAGATAAAACAGTAGCTACCGGAGTAGCTAGCGATCAAGTTTACTTACCGGTACGGGTCAACCCAAGTGCACTCCTCTAATTGCTGTTGACTATAATTTATTATTCGTCAGTGTATGCCCAATGCACGTGGAAAATAGAGAGCATTCCCGCGATATACAAGTCTAGATGAAAGAACTACGAGTTGTTAGTGGTGTTACCAGGTGTTATACAAACTTGAGATCTTTGTTCAATCCAAGATGTGTATTAACCTGTCGATGTTGTCGAACATTTCTCTCAATAAGTAGGCCTACAATATAGAACGAACGAGAAATAATTGTGCCCTAAACGAGTGATTAACGGTCAACAAAGATTATAATGCATTTTGTCAGAATAAGGTCAAAATCCCAAATACGGCGGGGCGAGAACATAGTCAATGAAACTATTTAAAGGGGCACGTACTCTATATAGTCTGGAATTAAAGTACGGCCAAATAAGGTTTCAATGAAAATCGTATAAAATGCATGAAAGAGAAGTTGCGTCTAGAATAATGTATGTAAAACGTAACTAACTGAATAATACACAAATTAGGCATTAATAAATTTGCAGATATTCACAAATACTGCTTTAACGAAATATTTCAAAATTGGGTGGCTTCATTATTTTAATAGGATTAAAATGATTTTTCTCCGAGCTTTAATAGTTTTTTATTCGACTCACATTATACGTCAATTTTTAGTATAGTGCCTCTTTAAATCTATATACACTGACTTTTGTGGCATTGGTCCCCGGATGTATACATTGGTTTGATATCACAGCTCAGCTTAATCACAGATACAACTGACAAAACACAATTAGGGAAGTCAATCAATGTTCAATATTTTAGTTGACGTAATTAATCAAAGGAAACAGACGAACAGAATAAAATTTAATCAAAAACTCGGTTTAGACCACCGCTCCCTCAAAAAAACCCATACCGCAGTAAATGCAAAGTTGCATAAATATCTATCGAGTACAAACAAGTGGCCCCACATCTCATGTAACAACCGTTTTAGATATATGTTTCTTTAAATTCAATTAGTGGAATTGTTTTATTATATTAGGGTGGTGTGTTGACTTGATCTGGGAGTGGGAGGTGAGGAATGCTATCATAATTTATTCTTTTTACAATTTTAGGTAGTTTGGGTAGGTTAACTCATTAGACCACGACGCGCTGTGGTCTAATGGTCTTGACAGACTTAACTGTTAAAGGACAACTCCACTCCAACAAAAAGTTGATTTAAATAAAAGGAAAAAAATCCAACGAACATAACACTGAAAATTTCATCAAAATCGGATGACTGAAAAATAAGAAAGTTATGACATTTTAAATTTCGTTTTGCACATGCACATTCTGATCGGTATGCAAATTAGTAGACTGATGACGTCACCCATTAACTATTTCTTTGTATTCTATTATATGAAATATGAAAAATTCTATTTTTTTCCTCATTGTCATGTGAAACCAAAACAAATATTCCTCCCTGAGCATGTGGAATTGCCATTATTTTAACAGTTTATGGTTAAGTCAAATTGGTCCTTGACGTCAAATCTGTAAACATGGAAAATTTGTATAATTCAAACAATAAAAAATAAAAAAAATAGTTAGTAAGGGACATCATCGACTGTCTCATTTGCATATCACTGAGTTGTGCATAATGTTTTGTGAAAAATAAGCGAAACTTAGAAATGTCATGACTTTCTTATTTTAGGTCCGATTTTGATGGAATTTTCAGCAATATATGCAATATGATTGTTTGCTTTTTCTCTATTAATTCAAATCAACAATTTTCTGTGGTGGACTTGACTTTTAACAAACTGACCCATGTGATATAGAATTTCATTCAAAATGAAAATACGATCTGGACTAATTTGGCATTTATCATGCACCTGACATGCTGAGACTAAGAATGTCAGTGCCTAATTCAGTCAATATTTTCGATGGATCAATATTTGCTCATTCATTTTACAATTCTATATATAATCTTCGATTTTTAAAGGGAAGTTTCACTCCCTTATATGATAAGTAGAAGTGGCGGTAAATAGGTAGTAAGAACATTTTCTTGTTACTTATTTTGCAACCATAATTATCTAAGGCGGAGTGCGCCCTCCCCCCACCCCCCTTCTGGCATAGCCGCCCGCCATTCACTTGCACTGCTTGCACTATGACAAATTACCCCAGTCAATTAGATTTTCTTAAGGAAATGTCAGTAATATATTGAATGATTGGGCATTTGCCAGAAAGCATCTGGCAAACACAGGCATATGGAAGACCTTTAGAATGTTTTGAAGGATTTCATAAACAAATACAAGTCTTCGCTTCAATCGCTTGCAAAAATTTACGTTACAATGACGCTTCAGTTTCGTGCTCGTAGTTTAGGGTGGTCCGCGAAGTTCCTTACTTGAGCAATGAAGTGTTTTTGATGCCATGAATATAATTCAATTAAAGAATAGACCTCGAATGATAACACTCTTGATAATTAGTCAATAGATACGGATGGAGAGAATTACAAAATGATACAGCCACTGAGCGTCAGCAAATGCACTTGATTCGCCTCATGCATGCTTTGATCAGATTAAATGCGAACGCAGAAAACACGGAAATACAAGATTAACAAATCGCAGTTATCGAATGAATAATAAATGTCCAACCGTCTATACATTATACTGAAAATGTGTTTAAATTGGCGATGATTTATAAACTAAATATATTCCGAAAATAGGCAGATAGAGTCCTTAAAAAAACCGTGAGATTGTAATTATATCCACTGTGAAAAGAACATGCGTACGCGAATTGTTGATAATTCCGCATGATTCCTAATTTTCCTGTATGAGTAAAAAAGAAAATCCTAATTGAGTAACTAAAGATATTTGATAATCTATTTTCAATTAAGTTATCTTGATAATTTATACTCAAATATGTGTATTATTAAATAATGTAAATTACTAAAAAAGGATTTTTGAAATGGATTTTAATGACACACTTGACATCATGACATCATTATGACATCATTGGCGTCTGGATTCCGATTTCATTGCAGTCATCGCTTTAATTTGGCGCAAATCAAAATTTACATCACTGCAAAGAATACCTCCTGGCCATCCAAGCGTTAACACATACAACATAAATATGGTATCAAATTTTTTGGGAAATATACCCTTTCAGGCCATTTGTAATAATTATGTGTTCATGACATATTTTTCCTTAAAATAGGAATTTGTGAGGTGTCTAGTTTTGTTTTCACTCACACTGTAGTTAAAATATTAAACTCTCTTATGATTGTTCTTTGATCCCGTTCAAAATTAATCCCTCATTATAAGTTCACTTGCCGTATATTTTGTTTAGTTTATTGCAAACAGAATGAAAATCATTCATTGATCAGAAACGCAATTATAGTTTATGAATACTATCGCCATTATTGCAATGTTTCATCTCGTGGTTCGAACCGTTATATTTTAATTTTATGAAAAAAATGACAAATTAGAAATGAGGTGAATCGAATATCAATTGGTTACTTATTTTATTTTTTTTTTATTTATTTGTTTATTTATGATCTGATTCTTAGAACAGTGTTCGGTAAAGCGGGTCGCCGGACTAGAACAAGATTAAAGGACAAGTCCACCCAAACTAAAAGTTGATTTGAATAAAAAGAGAAAAATCTAACAAGAATAACACTGAAAATTTCATCAAAATCGGATGTAAAATAATTTTGAAGTTTCGCTAAATTTCACAAAACAGTTATATGCACATTCTGGTCGGTATGCTAATGAGGAGACTGATGACGTCATCCACTCACTATTTCTTTTGTATTTTGATTAAATGAAATATGAAATATTCTAATTTTCTCATCATTGCCAAGTGAAACAACGATTAATTCCTCTTTGAACATGTAGAATTAGCATTGTTTAATATGCGTCAGTCAAGTTGGTCCTTGTTGTGAAATCTGTAAAAAATGAAATATTGTATAATTCAAACAATAAAAAAGAAAAGAAATAGTGAGTGAGGGACATCATCGACTGTCTCATCTGCATGTCACTAAGTTGTGCATATCACTATTTTGTGAAAAATAAGCGAAACTTTAAAATGTCATAACTTCCTTATTTTACATCTGATTTTGATGAAATTTTCAGCGTTATGCTAGTTAGATTTTTCTTTATTTATTCAAATCAACATTTTTCTGGGGTGGACTTGACCTTTAAAAAATAATTCCATTATTTTCATCGAAATCGGATTATAATAATGTGATGATATATATAACCCTGAGCTAGTTTACTCTATGGACCAAAAACATTTTAATGACATATTTGGAGTGCCAGTTGCCATCTGACTCATCGACTCCTACAGTAAAATTAGCACTTTAATTGCGCTGTGAAATGAGAAAAGCAAGATAATTATGGAGCTATGATAAAATACAATGAGTTCAAATGAATATTTGGTATAACCTAGGATTATCTTTGTCCCCAGAATGGAAAAAAGTAAAATGAAAACAAGCATACTTTTTATAGTATATGTTATTTGGCAACTGGAATGCATCAAGGGTTTGCCAGACATGGCAACAAGGCTGGCATGTATAAAACTAGATTCCAAGTATTATAGTTTATATATCGCCACCAGGTTAAATGAATTTCTTTATAGAGGTTCTCAGAAAAGTAAAATAAACTTTCATTCAGAGAGTTAGGATCTTGTTTCACACCATCGTTTTTCCTTATGAGAAGTAATTGGCATACGTCATGGTTATTTTTACCATGATTATTATTATCATTGTGTGATAGCTCGCGATGTCGCTGATAGTCTCACTTTCCAGACCATCTTTTGGCACTTTCCTTCGCATGGTGCGTGCGCCTATTGTTTGGTATAAAATTCTGCAACATGGGCTTTATAATGTCTCTCTCTATACTTCACTCACATTAAATACATATTATTATGCTACTCTGGGTAAGGATTTGATTTTTTTTATTTTAAATTATGTATTTTGTATGAGAAGATAGGCCTAGGTTGGCCTATATGATGAAGGGAGTGAGGACCGAATTTGTCAACCCGGCGTACCGGCAGTAGTCGTTTTTTTCAGGGGGGGGGGGGGGGGGTCGAGGACGGGGGAGAACGGAGGCAGCCTCTCTTTTTTGAGTGACCTTCAAAAATCCCTTTTTCCTTTTTTTTAGTTCATATATCATTAATTTAACTGAATTTTCTAGAATATAATATCATCCAGATTTAAACTGATTGTTTTTTGTAGGGGATCTTTTTGTGGGCCTCATTTTCTATCTTTGAAATGGACTGTTATAAAACAGTTAAAAATGCTCGTTCGATTGCTTCATTTTTTTTATGTAGGCCTACATTTTCATTTCTTTTAGTTCTATCCCTCCGTAAAATTTGCAGGCTTATATGCACATATAATAACTATGACTTCTCGTATAGCATTTTAACTTATCACACTAAAACATGACAAATTAATATGGGTTATGGATGAAGCGCTTGTAAAATCAGACATGAGTGGGCGCTTATGATTAACCATTAAAGGGATGGTCCGGGCTGAAAGTATTCATTGCTTAATAAAGAGAGTAGAATTCACTAAGCAAAATGCCGAAAATCTCATCAAAATCGGATAACAAATAATAAAGTTATTGAAGTTTAAAGTTTAGCAATATTTTGTGAAAACAGTCGTCATGAACATTCATTAGGTGGGCTGATGATGTCACATCCCACTTGTTCTTTTGTATTTTATTACATGACATTAGGTTTATTCAAATTTTTTCCTCCAAGAACTAGAAAAATTGGATTGACAACTGATATAGTGTATTAGATATTTATTGCCGCAACTTATTTTATTATAAGGGAGACATATTATTTACACAAGTATGAAATAATGAAAAAAATATGATTTTATGTAATAACGTAAGAAAACGGAAAGTGGAGATGTGACATCATCAGCCCACCTAATGAATATTCATGACGACTGTTTTCACAAAATATTGCTAAAATTTAAACTTCAATAACTTAATTATTTGTTATCCGATTTTAAAGAAATTTTCGGCATTTTGCTCAGTGAATTCTACTCTATGTATTAAAATATAAATATTTTCAGCACGGACCATCCCTTTAACATTATGAATGTTAATTGTTTGCAAACCAGTTTTTGGAATCGCCCTATGCATGAACATGCTTTTATCAAATGTTTCTCAATCTTTCAGTTTTTTTTTAAATATGTGTTTGATAGGAATATTGGTTAACACAATTAAACGTATTTTTGCTGTGCTTGGTTAAATAAGGTCAATCTTTCTTCAAAACTATTAAAATTTGATTATGTTGATTAAAAAAAAAAAAAAAACGAGATGGACATGGAAGACGAACCCATGTTCTCAGTCTGTAGGGAAAGACTAAAACTGCGCATGCGCCTTAAGCATTCTATATGAAAGGGATATTGCTCGAATGTTTACAATGCAGACTCTGATAAGCAGTACATTACGCCATTCTGCATTCGGTGTCAGAGATAGCGTTTCTCAGTGAGAGATAATATTTCGTTTTCGAGAGCGTCGCAAGGTCATTTTTCATCATATTTATATTCTATTCCTCCTGAGGTATGTATCTTTCTCTCATATTTGCTACTTGTGAATTAATATTCAGCAATTTGTTATATTATGATGTATTTTCTTCTTGTGATTTAAATTCTCGGCAGACTGCAACTCCGGGACTGCAATACTCCTGTATTTCTCATGACTCTTTCCAGATATGCGATGATGCTGTCATTGTACAATTAAGTAATATTGTTGCATTGATTGTGATAATTACATCCATGGCAAAAATATTGGAGTTAATACATTTTTTTAAGAATGCATATATATATCTATTTAAATTCGCGTCATATATGTCATTTGAGTATATAATTGCATGCATGTATGATCATGATAGAATATCAATAACTAGTGGGTAAAAAGGTATACTAATATATTTTGGGATATATTCCAAAGTCTAGTTTAAGAATATGACTGCATCGATTTTCTACATGATTATCATTTATACAGCTATATAGACTATCAGGTTATTTAATATTTAGTATGTTTACTAGTTTGATTCACAACATTTTTTTTTCTCAATAAAAGGAGGAGTCATGCAATAGGCCTAATCATCAACACATGCACACGTTAGGCCCACAGACTCCTTAACCTACCGGGCGCCATAGACCTAGCTGCCTACACATATAGAACACCTTAATTAGGCCTACTTTATAATTTAATGACTCATGTCGATAGAAGTAAATTACGACCATGCTAAATATGAAAACAACATCTAATACCATTTATGACCCGGATTGAGCTATACTAATGTTTACGGACTCTCCTTGTAGACGTCATGTTTATCATGTTTGTAGGCCTATAGAAGTCTGCATTATGGCGCGATAGTCGGAAATTGATCTTACCAGGATATTAGATAGAAAGTGAAGTAAACTATTGATTAATAGTTTAGCGCTTAGGTAATGATAAGCACTTTTGCTTTCACATCGGGCGTTTAAACAAGGGCGGCTGGTTTGAGCATGGGGAGGTAGAACTCAAGTAGTATGGGGATGCACATCTTGGGGAGGAGGAACTAAAGTTTGGAAAATTAGCTACTGAAAGCAGAATGAGTACAAATCCCGCTTTGCTTGCTAATGGCGGAACTCCTCTGCCTCAACGGGAGGGTGCACCCCCCCCCCTCTTCCTACGCCCTTGGTCATCCATGAAACATGGTTGAGACGCGATTTTAAAATCACATAAACATACTAGAATGCGTTGCAGGGGCCGCGGAACAGTTTTCAAAGTGGAGGCTGACAGCATGTGAAAAATCATATGGTTATTTTTACGCTTTTGTACAAGGCTATAGGAAAAAAGTGGAAGCTGAACCCCCCCCCCCCCCCCCCCCCCCCGCTTCCGCTGGGCAGTTAGATGTGGGGATGCTCAATTTTAAACCTTCTTGGGATAAATTATATTTGAAGTTTTTTTGCTATATGGCTGCCTCAGAAAATAGAGTCTGACAGTGACTGCATTTCTGAAATCAAGCCTTCGGTAGCTGCATGTAGGCCTATATGCGCACCATTTCCTTGACTGGATCGTTACGTGAGTCTATAGCCATGATAGCTGTGATGGTATATACAAAAAGTATGCAAAACGGGTTTTCATTATTATTTTGACGTCAATGGTTGAGCACAACAATGACAATAGAAATTGTGATTGCTCAGTGAGTCGTCCAGCTCCCCCCCCCCCCACTGTTCTCCTCCAGTGAAAACCAGCTTCCCCAGCTCGCATACGCTGGTGTTCTTAGTGCTACCCAGCCGTGTCCAACCTCTTCAGAACATAATGAACACTTTCAACTGTTGGATTTTATCAAATGGCATTATAGCTGCAAGGGAAAATCCGAGACCCTGTTGCGATGCATATTTTTTTCCAATCGAGAAAAAAAAGGCACGCAAGTTTTTATAATATGCATGAAATTGGCTCGCAAGTTGTCTGGAACATATTGTATAGAAATAGATCACATAATTATGAACAAAAAATACATTTGGTAATTGGAGCGAACACAATAGCAAGATGCTAATCGAGGTAAGCCCCACACAATGTCATTATCATAGTTTTTAATTTTAACTACAATATTGTACATCGAATTCACAGGGGCGTAACAGTGGTCGGTGGCCAAAGGGGAGGGGGCAAGAGCAAAAATTTCCCGATCATATCATACGTTATGGTGTAGTGAGGCGACAATTTTGAGAGGGCCAGATAATGCGTATCGGGCAGAATTTATATTTTAATAAAAAAAAGTTGCGAGCGAGCGCCGCAAAAAAAATTGATTTTTTTTTTTTTAATTACAAAAACCAAATTTGTGATAGATTTTGACATGATATCAAAAGAATAATATATTTCACCCTTCTCTCTTTCCATTCTTTTTTTTTTTGGGGGGGGGGGTCTTAAGCCACTGTGAACAGGATTCTTTGCGGCAATAGCGTGAAGAGTAAAAAATAAAAAAAACGAGGGGCGCAGTATGACACAATGTGCTAAAAAGCTGCTTAATATAAGTCCCGAGCGAGCGAAGTGAGCGAGAAAAAAATCACCTTTTTCATGATAATCTAACTTTGAGATATATTTGACATTTTATTAAGTAAATAAAATCATATCCTACACTTTTCCTTTTCTTTTTTACTTCCTTTTTTTTGTTGTTCTTGGTTGTAGAACTTTTGGCGGCCATGGCCCAACCCTTCCATAATCATATACGGCAGTGCTATGCGGTTGGGGTCCGGGGCGGAGCCCTCGGAACTTCTTGGTATCAAAGCCATTTTAAACCTCCCAGAATATCGCTATTTTTAATCGAATCGCGGGTAAAAAAAATCTATAACTTTTACACTACACATTTATTCAACCCAGTTGCGTAATGAACCAAATATTTCGAGGGGGCATAACATAGCAATGTGGGAAAATTTGTAAAAAGACGCAAACGAGCAAAGCGAGCTGGAAACAATTGCCTATTGAAATTAATTTCTAATTAATATGTGACATATTTTTTCCATTACATTCAGCAAATAACACATTTCATTGTTTCCATTCATTTCATTACGTTGTCTCCTATAATTTCTGTTATTTCCTCTTGAGTGTGGAACCAAGACTCCCCGCCCCCTCCCCGCCTGTTCGCCAGTGATCGAACGTAAAGCTTAATGTAGGAAGAGTCCACAGGGGGGGCGTTATAGAGCCATTTGAAGGTTATAGATGAAGAGCCCCTACTGCGTGGGGTCTGGGACAGAGCTCCGGTAGCTTACAAATTTGCATAAAATTTAGCAAGCTTATAGCACAAGCTTGTATGCAGTCCATCTTTCATTCCGCTCTTTATTTTCAATCTTCGGCAGCCCGGTCGTGTTATTAAGTTCTTTTTTTTTCTTGTCCCTTTTCTTCGTTTTCCAATTCAGCTTTTGGCTAATTCCATTCTACATTCATTTCCCGCTATTGTTTGCCATTTTGTCATCTTTTAATTTATTTCCCTTTCTTACTTATCATGATATTGCATTACATATAGGCCTATTTCGGAATGATTTGTTCTTTCTCAAATGTTCTTCTTTCCTTTCTTTTCCCGCTTTCCTTCCTTTTCCATTTTAGAAATATTTTTCTTCGTTTTTTTTTCACTTTTCCCTTTCCGTTCCTTCTCCTCCTTTACTTTTCACCTTTCCTTCCCCTTTCCCTTTCTTTCTCCTTCCCTTTTCTATTTTTCCGTTTTTTTATTTTCCCGTTGAAATCCTCCAGGGGAGGGGGGCAGCTTGCTCCCGCCTGTTACGCCACTGCAAATGTTATTCTACTAATGACTGATACAGAAAAATACAATCTTCTTTAGTGAACATTTACACTATTTACAGAAAATATATCTTCATTATTCATAAAAATCTTTATACAGAAATTATTTTGTTTTAGGCAGTATATACAATGCCTATTATCAAGCAAGCATTAGCTTTAACGAATTGCTAAATATCTTGCGACTGCGGCTGGGCTTTTTTTTCTTATGAATAATAATGTTTTTGCAATTTCTTACGGATTTCTTTTTTTTCTTGCCTTTTCTTTTCAATATTTTTTTTCAATGAACTTTGTCGATGTCTGGGACTCTTTTGAGATCATAAACAGCATAAGATGAATCCATGTAGGCCAGCAAAATAAAAGTGATCATACAATTATGATTTCTGGTTGAAACACAATTTGCATTGACTTTGTACACGAAAACTTTTTTTTTAAAGCATATTTTTTTTTTTTGGGGGGGGGGGGTTGGTGCACTTACGAAATGTTGTGTTATATCGTTACCGCGTACCCGAGCCTCGCAATTTTGGTCTCAAAAGAAGTGCGTGCATAAAAAGTCAGCGAGCAGCGCGGTCAAAAAAATTTCAACCAAAATGTTGAGAGGGGAGGGGGCCTCCGAGCCCCTCCCCCTTGCCTAGATCGTGTTAAATTCATGAGCAACTGATCCAAACCAATTCCCTCTCTTTCCTTTATATCATTTTCCCAAAAGGCGAGGCATAAAGCTGATCATTTGACAGTCGACTAAAGGAAAACACAGGCTCAAAATGTATAGCTGTGCCTGTGACGTATTATGGTTACCATGGATACAATTGAAACACAGACACCCGTGTATTTACACATAGCGACTTGTTTTTCATTTTTATTGATTTTGATATGCCAATCGGCAAAGTAATTGCCACTGTAATAATAATTTTGCAGAGCGCACATAAATTATCGTCCAGGGGCGCTCATTTAGAGCTAAATGGATATTCTTTGGTTTTGTCTTCGCAATATTTCACAAGTTTTAAGATGAAAATCAGTATGTTTCCTGTTTATACAAGACGTGCTTGTGATTTTCGTTCTTCAAGTAATTAAAGGGATGATCCAGGTTGGAAATATTTACATCTCAATAAATAGAGTAAAATTCACAAAGCAAAATGCTGAAATTTGATCAAAATCGGATGACAAATAACAAAGTTATTGAATTTTATAGATTTGCATTATTCCGGTGAAACAGTTCCAGGCATTATGAATATTCATTAGGTGGGCTGATGATGTCATATCCCCACTTGTTCTTTGGTATTTTATTATATGAAATTAGGTTTATTCAATTTTTTTCTACCAAGAACTAAAACAATTGGATTGACAACTGATTAAGTGCATTAGTTATTTATTGCCGCCACTTATTTCATCATAATGGAGACACATCATTTACACATGTATGAAAAAATGAAACATTTATGATTTCATGTAATAACATAAGAAAAGGGAAAGTGGGGATGTGACATCATCAGCCCACCTAATGAATATTCATGACGGTGTGCATATAACTATTTTCACAAAATATTGATAAACTTTAAAAGTCAATAACTTCGTTATTTGTTTTATTTGTTATCAAATTTTGATGAAATTTTCAGCATTTTGCTCTGTGAATTTTACTCTATTTATTCAGATATAGATAATTCCAGCCCGGACCATTCCTTTAAGGGGATTTTTTAAGGAAAAAGATTGATTTAAAATCTCATCACCCCGTGTAGCCATTTTTAATATACTTGCATGGCGATGGTTTTTGGGCGCCGTTGCATAAAAGTTACTATATAATGATTACTTTGCCATCCAACGGTAACTACCATGGTAACGATGATCAACAGCCAATCAGAGTCAAGGATTCCATGCAAGTTTCCATTGGAAGGCGAAGTTAAAATAATAATAACGTTTATGCAACAGGGCCTAGAAGTTCATTCAACCCAGTCCCTTACCTCCACCTGAGAATATTTTGTTGCACCCTACTTGTTCACGTAATACGGGGAATATATCTACGTTCTAGTTCCATGCAACAACGCTTTCTTTTTTTCTTTCTTAAAGGTCAAGTCCACCCCAGAATAATGTTGATTTGAATAAATAGAGAAAAATCAAACTAGCATAACGCAAACAATTTCGTCAAAATTGGATGTAAAATAAGAAAGTTATGAGATTTTAACATTTCCCTTATTTTCACTAAACAGTAACATGCAAATGAGACAGTCGATGATGTCCCTCACTCACTATTTCTTTTGTTTTTATTGTTTGAATTATACAATATTTCATTTTTTACAGATTTCACATAAAGGACCAACTTATTGACTGAACCATATACTATTGAACGATGCTATTCCACATATTCATGGAAGAATTAATTGATTTTTCACTTGACAATGAGGAGAAAATGAAATATTTCATATTTAATTTAATAAAATACAAAAGAAATAGTGAGTGGATGACGTCATCAGTCTCCTCATTTGCATACCGACCAGGATGTGCATATAACTGTTTTGTGAAATTAAGTAAAATTTTAGAATGTTATAACTTTCTTATTTTACATCCGATTTTGATGAAATTTTCAGTGTTATGCTTGATGGATTTTTTTCTTTTCATTTAAATCAACTTTTTTGGGGGGTAGACTTGTCCTTTAAATAAATTATGGGATGGATTCGAGGCCGGACGATCTCCTGGCCATATTTTGCCGGCCTTATGGCCGAGTGACATATACAAGGGATATGGAAGAAACTGTAATTGACTCCATGTCTAGTTAGGTCAAGTGTGGTGTCGTGGTCTAGTGGTTACGACTCTCGTCTTTCAGACGGACGTGGGTTCGAATCCAAGCCATGGGGTGTTTCCTTTAGCAAGAAATTTACCCACATTGTGCTGCACTCAACCCAGGTCATCGACCAGCAGCTTTGATGAAGAGATGGCCGGTCTCGTGCCAGTATGGCAATTTTTGTTTGGGGGGGGGGTGCGTAGATGAGCATATATAGTATGGTTAAAACGAGCGAGAGCTTGCAAGAGGAGTCATTGAGGCTCAAAAAGTGCTTGTTTTTGCCAGTAGTTTTGACTTTCGATATATTTCAGAGGAAAATTATTGTATAAACGTGTGGCAATGACAGTACACGTTGGGATGGCATGGTCCTTTGACCCCCCCCCCCCCACCCCAACGGTATCTGAAAGAATGTTTTCGATC
Organism: Lytechinus pictus; assembly: GCF_037042905.1. Lineage (NCBI taxonomy): Eukaryota > Metazoa > Echinodermata > Echinoidea > Temnopleuroida > Toxopneustidae > Lytechinus > Lytechinus pictus. The sequence goes on from NC_087257.1 coordinate 18,164,036, forward strand.
GACTTTGTTTTCTCCCAGGATATGGATACCAAGATGGACGCAGAGCTGATCAAGAACGAAGAGAGGCAGGGTGTCGATGAAGCGACCGAGGAAGCCACCGAAGCCCCTCAACCGGTACAGCAGGGACCACCCTCTTATGTTGGTTATCCTAACGGCCCGACCCAACCACAGGGGATGTATGTATCTCAGCCTCAGCAGCCAACTTACATCATCCAGGTGAGCTTATAGGAGGATGAGGAGGGGGCGGGGCGTAATGATGATAATGGTGGTGGTGGTGATGGTGGTGGTGGTGGTGATGATGATGATGGTGGTGATGATGGTAGTGGTGGTGGTGATGATGATGGTGATGATGATGATGATGATGATGGTGGTGATGACGATGATGACGGTGATGATGATGATGATGATGGTGATGACGATGATGACGGTGATGATGATGATGATGGTGATGACGATGATGACGGTGATGACGGTGATGACGATGATGATGGTAATGACGATGATGACGGTCATTATGATAATGACCTGATGAGGAGGTGGATGATGATGACCTGATAAGGAGGAGGTGGATGAGTAGGATGATGATGATGATGAAGAAGAAGATGATAACGATACTAATGGTGAATTAACATTTTTCATCCCACTTTCTTTTCAGAACATTCCTGCCCAGCAATCCCCGGGATGCTGCACTGGCAAATCTGATTGGTTCAAAGAATCGGTTGGCATGACAACAGGTATCGTCCAGCTCATCATCGCTATCGTTGCCAGCATCCTATCTGGAGTAGCCATCTGGCTTCAGGTCGAGGCTGATATTTACGTCGGCCCAATGGGGACGCCAATCGGTGCAACCCTATTCGTGAGTTGATTAAAAACATTCTCATTAATCAAGCATTTCTGCGTTATTCCAGCACATTGCATTATAGGAACTTTTAGAGATAAACAAAGTCCATTACTATTAACATCACATGCCTTGCAATACATTTATGATTATTTTTCCAAGTAAGTAAAATACAATTGTTTTACGTTCTTCCATTTTATTCCGATCGTCAGGTGTGGATGAGAAATGGAATTTACTGCATTATAATTATAAGTATTGAAAAACGCACAAATTGGTTCCAAAGAAGTGATGAAATTTCCATGAACTTTACGGCGACATCATTTACATGATATTGTGATGTTGATGATGATGTGTTTTTGTCGCCAAAATAATCATCTCAAAGCATCTGGGCGAGGAAGATCAGGAATATTGAATGCAAAGTGAAGGGAAGTATAACATGCAAGTTTGTTCGCTCAAAATTTGCTTTTGACTTCTTCACGTGTTACGAGCTGCTCTTATCAAAGTTTATCCCATGGTATAAGTTATTAATATTAGTTGTAAATATTCATCTTTCAGATATTTCTCCCCGCTGGAATTCTTGGAGCTTGCTCTAAGAACAAGAGTAACTGTGTGGTGAGTGTTTTCTTGAATTGCTGAAAGTAAAATGAAATATGACTGAAAACGAAATGTGTTTTAATTTATATCATTTATGAGTAAATTTTAAGATAACCATCAGTGGCAGATCCAGGGGGAGGGGGCACATCCAGTCCGTTTCCCCCTGTTAAGACCCATAATCAAAATGTTTAATGTTAATATGCCATTCCTACACAAGTGTGCCCCCCCCCCCCTTTCAAAGTCAGAGCAGGTATTTTTAATGGGAATATGTCGTTCATACACACGTGAGTATCTTTTTGTTTTTTGCTTGTCAAATTCTATGTTGACGAAATGACCTTCATTTTTTGGTGGAAATTTTTGTGTGTGCCCCCACCTTTGGAAAATACTGAATCCGTCCCGATAATCATGATAACTGATAACGAAATATAATATTTATTTTTTTATTAAATAAGAGTAAAATTGATAACTGAAAACGAAATGTATTTGAATAATTTCAATTTTCTATCACTTATGGTTATAGCGAAATGAAACGTTCCTGGGGACTTTGGGGGGAAATTTAGATTATAATTTGTTCACTTTATAGCATGTTGTATAAAGAAAACAACGGAAATACAAGTCATGCAATCACGAGTTCAGTACGCCAATCAATATATCAGAATGTTTATTTTCACAGGGGGTGGGGGAGGCAGCTGTCCTAATCCCCTATACCCCAGCGAGTGCTTCTATACTATGTAACTCTATGCTCGTACTTCATTCGTACCGCAGATCGTGGCATACCTCGTGATGTCAGTCCTGGCTGCTATCCAGGCAGGCTTCGTGTGTGCAATGGAGTCGATATTGGCTGCGGTCAGCTTCCATTCAGTCTGCCCCGATATCCCAGACTATCGTGATTATCCTCCATTCGATGTCCATGGGTTTGAGTATCCTGACATCGCAGTCGACTACGCCTGTTCCTGGGAGCGTTTCAAGGTAATACCCCTAAGGGTGGGGCACTACAAGGAGGCAGCCGCCCACTATGATTTTTCAAGTAGTAGAAATGAAAGAACAAGAGAGAAGAAAAGGGAAGGAAAGGAGTAAGAAAATGGGACAGAGAAGAAAGAAAAGAGCATTAAAGAGAAATGTATTGGTTGGATAACTGCATATTGCATATTACCATGTACCTCTACCAAGTAACATGTTTAGCTGTTATTCGGTTGAGAAACCGGTTGTTCCCCCCCCAAAAAAAAAACAAAAAAACAGCGAACAGTATTTAAATTCACTTTTTTAATTAGAAACGTAATTTCTAACAAATCTTTTGCGAAAATTAGTTCATTTCCGAATCAACTTGCTTACATAAGATACATGTACATGACATTTTCCTGATTACGATTATAATCATTGTACAATATTGAGAAAATATCCAAAATGATCACGCACTTGACCTTAGTTTAATTGACTCAAAGAAATTACGTGGTGAAATATTTCTCACTATTAATACATCATTGTTAAACTCTTTTTCGTGTTTTTCTGTTTCCTCCTCTTTCCCGTTTTCTCCTTATCTTCTTCTTTCTTTCTTCTTCTTCTTCTTCTTCTCCTTCTTCTTCTTCTTCTTCTTCTTCCTTAGATATTAAAGAACTGCAGCAGCTTCCCCTGATGATGATCATCAATTCATCATCATTATCATCATCATATCATCATCATCATCTTCGTCGTCATCATCGTCATCACACCACCCCACCATCATCATTAGATAGTAAATTTTATTGCTGCTGCTGTTTTTTTTTTATATCTGATGTGGTTGCCAGTGATTCATGAAACTCTTTTCTCTCTTTTCCTCCAGTGCCTTACTGCCGTTCACGCCGTGATCGCTGTCCTGATGTTCGCCGAGTTCATCGTCGCTATCGTAGCTGCTGCCACCTGCTGTGGCGGTCTCAATTGCTGCTGCCCTCGACAACAGACAGAGCAGACCCGCTCCAATGCCATGGTAATTAACAATCTCCCCCCAAATAGTTATGATAGTCATGATTTGATATAACTCTGCAAGATCTTAATCCATTCATAGAGCTAAATATGATTTAAAGTATCTGCAATGGCACTAAATCAGTGTATCGTTTTTTTTTAATCTGGCCCTCTTAAGAATTTGTTATCATTTATCATATTTGTTGTACTTCATTTTTGTACACTCTACGTGATTTTGATTTTTATACAATAAATAAAACCAAAACCAAGCCAACACTACCTCCAGTAGAAGAATATCTATGTGCAAATTTACTTAGAATGGCACACCGTCGTGCACCCTTTATCGTTGAATACGCCTTTTTGCCTGTCAATTTCATTTAAGTGTTCCCCTTCCTTTCAAATCCTGGGTACGCCTCTGAACCCCCCCCCCCCCCATGCGGAGCGTTTCATGAAAGGAATTGTAAGATGTCTTATCCGAAAGAGTATGTTTTGTCCGATGATTATTTAGGAATCGTTCTTCTTAGCAAATCAAAATGAAGGAAAGTTGTCAGATCTGACAATTGCCAGATGACAAAATCGGTTATACACCCTCCAGTTTATCTATTTTTTTTTTAGTTTTCCGTCAAAATAATATTTCAAAAGCCTAACATAATATATTACAAAATAGTATGTCACAGAGACGAACATAAAAGCATGTCAATCATTATATTTCATAAAAATTGAAGAAATTATAAACTTGAACTAAGCTCAACGGAACCGACTTTGTCAAAGATATGAGAAGCAACTTAATTGGCTTGCCAAAAAGCATTGCTTGTAGTGAACGCATGGCTTACAATGAGTCGTGTGTTCAGTTTTGCATTCTCGTGGAAAGAGTTTCGTTGGCGGGGAACATTTAAGCAATATGTCGATCTCTATTGAGGCCTACTGAACTCCAGTTTCCGATGTGCATCTGGCCAGACGACTATGCTGGAATCAGTTGCCATATTCCATTCGTAGTATTTCAAATATCGATAATTTCAAAATTACTCTAAAAACCCATTTTTTTTAAATTGCCTTCCAGTAGTTTCCTTTCATTGTCATGACTGTCATTATTTTATCTTTGTCACTTCCTGTACCGTGTAATTTTTTCTTATTTCCTTTTCGCAGCGCCTTGAGCACATAATCAATGTGGATTTGGCGCTTTAGAAATACTATATTATTATTATTATTATCTCAACCAAGTGATTACTATATTTTTCCTCTGGACTAAATTAATTTCAATTCATTTTTCAGATGTACTATCCTCAGGCTGGCGTTCAACCTCTCCAAGCCCAGATGGGTACTCATGTTGTCCAGGGTAAGACTTGCATTCAACTCAACGATGTTATAAAAGTAGACATATATAAATGTATATATATATATATATAATTGTGATGAGCAAGGACCTAAACATTGCGTGGGTGCTTCAGTGAGTAATATATTGGCGAAGAAGCTCAAAAAGCATTGAAGCTAGAGACGTAGCCTGGATATCTTCAATTTTTATTAGTACAAGCTTTCGGCCATTTAGTTGGGCCTTCTTCAGGTATCTTCAAGTTTTACTGTAAGTAATGTAAGTAAGTGCACCCACCTGGTTAAGCACTTACAGTAAAACTTGAAGATACCTGAAGAAGGCCCAACTAAATGGCCGAAAGCTTGAACTAATAAAAGTTGAAGAAATCCAGGCTACGTCTCTAGCTTCAATGCTTTTTGAGCTTCTTCGCCAATATATATATATACCCTCACCTAGACCGTTATCGCTTTGGACGATAAGGTATATAGTACTAAAATTCTAAGTTAACGGACATGACTTCATGTCAGGTGACTTGAAGTGTCCTGACTTGAGGTCAATTCTCAGGTGTGCATTTCCATTGCTATAATATATATATATATATATATATATATATTTGAACAGTGGATAAAATGCATGTGTAATCAATCGGGGCGTATTGATAGATAAATGATTAGATGGATGAATGGTTAATAAATAAGCAAATCACAATGAGGAATAAGGTAATGAAAATACTGATAAAAGGTTATTGATGAATAATTATTAAAAGTAGTGAGTGGAATAGACAAAGAACCGAATATGAATAAGGCAGAATTCCCATCATTAGTCATCCCCCAACTCCTTCTCTGTACTCTGCAGTGAATTTTGTTGTGTTCTGTATAGTCTTTTCTAGGTTGAAGCTCGATTTGAATTATACACGTTCTCCTCTAATCCATGTGCACAGGAACTGAGCTACCGATGAAGGCCTAGGATGGACAAGAGAGGGCGATCTCACTTTTCAGATGTCGATGACTGCATTCACTGACGACCATTAATTTTTCTCAATTTTACATAATTAATTTACATAATGAAATACAACCAAAATTAGATATATAATCCCCGGATATAATCAGTACTTCCACATACTTGAAGCGTTACAATAGATGTGAATTAATGAAATGATACTGAGTTATCAGTAGATGTATACGAAATTGATCCATTAAAATAGAATGCAGTCACAATAATCATGATAATAAAACAAAGATTAGATTCATTATCGTCACTCATTTCGGATTAATAAACCAATAATGATAAAGTTAATGGTGGTGATGATAGTCAGTTAGGTTATGGCATCTGTTGAGAAGAAGAAATACTGTAAATATGAAATGTTGATGTTATACAACTTCTGTCTTTCTTGACTATAGGAAAAGATATATATACGTTCAGGCTGAGAATGTATTGCCCAATAGAAAAAGGGTACTTTTGGCAAATTGCCCTACCCCTCCAAAGAGAGTTATGGTTTATGGGCTAATTTTCATTTCGTCCGATGCCAATTCATCCTATTGCCAAATCGTCTACTTTCATTATTTTTGTCTACCATCAGTTCGTCCAATATTCACATTGTCTAATTGCCATTTCGTCCACCCACCATAATAACCAATTGGTCCAATAGCCATTTAGTCCATATACCATCTGGTCTAAGTAAGTGTTAATTGGGCAAAATGAATGAAAATAAAACGAATATCATTGTGAGATGAAATGGTCATAGACCAACTGGTGATTAGACGAAGTGATGATTGGACCAATAGTTATTGGACCAAATGGCTGTAAGACGAAATGTCGATGGACGGAATGACATTAGACTAAATGAGGGTATACCATGTGGTGAGTGTACGGGTGGACGAATTGGCAATTTACCGGTTTATGTATCCAATTATATTTCTTATAATTTTTTATGTATAACGTAAGTGCATTAAGATTATCATTATTTCATGAAACAAAATCGAGTGTGTTATATGCAACATTGAAAAAGTGGCTGGAAATGATTTGATGATAAATAATATGAAAAAGAACATTCTTTAAAATATATTATTCATAGATCAATTATTGTTCGTTATTAAGGTATTTTGAGATTTTTTTTTGCATTTTCTTCTATTGCAGTATATTTTTTCTGAAATTTCATCATATTCTATTTCGTGTTTTCTTGTAATAGAAGTCAATGTATATTCATTTTGCAATGTAATAGTGTGGTCATTTAGAGGTTGATTCGTTATTCTTTTCTTTTGTATGAAAATGTGTCAGTGCGATTTGTTTTTAACACGTTATCCATGAGTAAATTCAACAATAAAAAACTATTAATGATATTAATAAGAACGTATAGGCTAGTAAAGAGGGATCATTATGAAAAGGATCTGTACGAAATGAGGTTTTTGCACTGTTATTTTAATTCTTGTAGTTCTTATACCAAGGAGATCCGCAATGAAGTTGAATGTATCACGTCAATCAATAATTTTCATTTTTTATAGTTGGTGAAATTGTGACTATATTCTTTCACATAATAAAAATATGGCAGCTTTCATAGTAACTTTGGTATTGCTTTTTTTTTGTGTCTGCGTCATCCTCAATAATTTTTAATATATGATTTTTTTTTCGCTTGGTCGCTATATGTTCTCTCTTGCATGATCTTTTTCTAGGCCGGAGTGGGGAGGGCGGGACTTTAGCTGCTTATTCAGTATAAAAGGCTGTCCACGATAGGCGGTTTTCATTGTATTGTAAGAACCGACGACGAAAATTTCTTTTTCTTTTTTTTTGTCTGTGTCATCCTCAATTATTTTGGATATTATATGATTTTTTTCTATTTCTTTTTAGGCCAGAAAGGGGGGGGGGAACTAGCTGCTTGATCAGTAAAAAAGGCTGCCCACGATAGGCGATTTTCACTGTAGGCCTATTGTATAAGCCTACGTCGAAAATTTCCCAAGCCCCCAGAAACCCCTCCAAAATTATTAGTCCAGAAACCCGCCTGAAAAAATGGTTTTATGACCAAGAACAAGGGTGCATTTATTAAATAATTAATGGTGTGCAATTTATTTCGGCTTACATAGTTACGATAAAACCGATATCACTTTCAAATGCGTGAGGGGAGGTGGGGCTTAAAACGGGTAGGATGAATATTGAGGCTAGTGGCACAAGAAGATAAACATTGTCAGACCCTCAATGGTTAAAACAGTCATTTGTTAGTATAAAAGAATATGCGAAAGAAAAAGGACACAACTTTTATGTGGATAAAAGGGAACGTTTTTGAACAGGCGTAATAATCCTTAATTGCATGAAATAAAGAATTTATAGTACACCTTTAGATATTCGAATAAAACTATGAAGTCACTTTATTTGCAAACAAATATGTTGATGGATGTCTTTTATTTCCCGATTATCCTTCTCCCAATGCCCCGAATTACTTAAGTGTTTTCTTGATTTTCCTCCAAGGAAGGCATGCCACCTCCATTCCTAATTCTTTTTTCTGATCGCTTTTATAATTAAAAGTTCAATTAACCATGATAACGATATTTTGAATGTCTGTTAAAGGTCAAGTCCACCCCAGAAAAATGTTGATTTGAATAATGAGAGAAAAATCTGACTAGCATAACGCTAAAAATTTCATCAAAATCGGATGTAAAATAAGTAAGTTATGGAATTTTTAAGTTTCGCTCATTTTCAACAAAACAGTGATACGCACAACTAGGTGAATAGTCGATGATGTCCATCACTCACTGTTTTTTTGTTGTTGTTTGAATTATACAATTTTTCATTTTTTATAGATTTGACAATAAGGACCAACTTGACTGAACCATATAATATAAAACATTGCTATCTACTCATGATCAGGGAGGAATTAATCATTGATTTACTTGACAATGATGAGAAAATTATAATATTTCATATTTCATATAATAAAATACAAAATAAATAGTGAGTGGATGACGTCATCAGTCTCCTCATTTGCATACCGACCAGGATGTGAATAGAACTGTTTTGTGCAATTAAACGAAACTTTAATTTTACATCCGATTTAATGAAATTTTCAGTGTTATGCTTTTTGGATTTTTCTCTTTTTATTCAAATCAACTTTGGGGTGGACTTGTCCTTTAAATAACACAATAATAAATTATTTATTGTAATAGTGACTCTTGCAGGCGGATACTTTTGATTAAGCCCCACCATGCAAACGGTATGTAGATTTTATGCTTTCATTAAAGGTCAAGTCCACCCCGGAAAACTGTTGATTTGAATAAAAAGAGAAAAATCAAACTAGCATAGCGCTGAAAATTTCATCAAAATCGGAAGTAAAATAAGAAAGTTATGACATTTTTAAGTTTCGCTTATTTTTCACAAAATAGCGATAATTTTTATGTACAACTCAGTGACACGCAAATGAGAACTGACTATTTCTTTTGTTTTTAATTGTTTGAATTATATGATATTTCATTTTTTTATTATTTGACAATAAGGACCAACTTGACTGAACCATATTATTAAACAATGTTAATTTCACATGTTCAGGGAGGAATTAACTATTGTTTCACTTGACAATGAGGAGAAAATTAGAATATTTCATATTTCATATACAAAAGAAATCATGAAATAGTGAGTGGATGATGTCATCAGTCTCCTCATTTGCATACCGAACAGGATATGCATATAACTGTTTTGTGAAATTAAGCGAAACTTTAAAATGTCATAATTTTCTTATTTTGCATCCAATTTCGATGAAATTTTTAGTGTTATGCTTGTTGGATTTGTGTCTTTTTATTCAAATCAACTTTTTGTTGGGGTGGACTTGTCATTTTTAAGTAACTAAAGTGAAAGTGATGGAATCTCTCCGATAGCGCTTTTCGCGTTTTGAGAATTAAAAAAAAGAAAGAAAACTAAATAAAACAAATTTTAAGGAATCCCCGCGATGTAAACTATTATTTGGTGAGATTTTTTTTTCTTGAAAAAATGTATGAGGAGGTTTGTACAGGCCATACACCCCCTTCCCCCAAAATGTAGTGGCTATATCCCCCACGTCCACGATCCCATCGGATTTACTGCAGTAAATCAAATTTTTGGTATTTTATAAAATGACAGAGGCCTAATCTTTTTTGTTTTGAATAATATTTTTTCTTCCTCTTTCAATAAATTTACAATCACAATTCATATAAATAAAGATTCTTTGCATGTATACAATCAATAAACAATCAAACAAATGAATAAATCAATATCAATGAGATTACAAATATTTTTTAAATGATTACAAACGAAATTAAACTGTCAAATTTCTCTTCTATAACAATGTGAAAACAGAGGGGAAAAACCCATATCAATCGACAAAAAAAAAACAACATACTTTGTAAAAGTATATGATATTTTTGTTTTAAATAGTTTTTTTCTGCGGACGAGCGCCATCACGTGTTTCATATGGATCAGTGTTGATTCGACAGAAATTATTTAGAAAAAAAATTACTCATTAAAATCTACAAATTCTGCCTAATCATGAGGCGTGCGGCGGGACTCGGAAAAATAAATAAGCAAAAACTTGCGCAGGTAGGTGTTAATATGTTATTTAAGTAAAAATATGCAGAATATAGTGATAAACGGAGCTATTCACTTTTTGAATGTTGCCCCTTCCGTGCCCACATATTCATTTTGATGTTAGTGTGTAGGCCTAGATCTAGATCTAACGTTAGAGTAATCTGCCCGGAATTCGTCATGTTAATTTATTTATATTAATATATAAGTCTTTTTTTAGAAGGGTGGCTCCATCAGTAAATGGCATACTGTTGTCCTTGGAGGCCTTACATGTTCAGCTTTTCTGCAATATTTTTTGTTTGAAAATCATTTTGACTTCACACAAAAAAAAGAAATTTGCATCAACTTATCAAGCAGCTAAAAGTAAAAGTCAGTTTGTTGAATATATTTGTCAAAATGCCTATTTTTAATTGCAATGTTTATTTTCACCTTCTATCTCAATATTTTGTACAATTTTGAAATGTATCAATTTTATCATGTTTTTTTTTGCCGTTAATTCGTGTGACGTGAGCGCCACTGAATTGCGCCGCACTGCATCATGGCCTGGGCCGGGATAAAAGATGTGCAACCCGGAAGTTGTAGTGGCCATTCGCTCTGGCATTACCCTTGACCCCATGTTGAATGAAGGCCTGCCGCTAGCATGTGGTCAACTTGTTTTCTGTGCAAATTCAATTCGGTAGGCCTATAGTTTTTCAGTGAGTGATGATGCATGTGACTATCACAATGTGTTTGGTGTGTGTTGTGGTGATTGACTGTGCTGGCTTGTGAAATAAGTTTGTCATGTCAAATGGAGATTTTCATTTTTAAATTGATAAGAATTCTGAATTGCATGAGCCATTATTTACAATATCATCTGTTGTGTGTTGCAAAAGAGTGTCCACACCAGCACTATATACTCTTTTCCCTCATCTTTGCAGGCCAAGTACAAAGACAAGGGATCTGAAATTGCGGAGGATCAGTTGAATCAGATGAGTCGCCAGCTTGAGGTTTTCAGGACCAACCTGGAAGAGTTTGCTGCAAATCATAAATCAGAGATCAAGAAGAACCCAGAGTTTAGGATGCAGTTTCAAGATATGTGTGCCACTATAGGAGTCGATCCATTAGCATGTGAGTGACCAACCCTACATGAATCTCTCTCTGGAGGAAAGGGGGGGGGGGGAGACAAGCAGGTATCCCTGAGTAGAAAACTTGCGAATGCCAAACAAACAATAAACTTGTTTGCACACTCTGTATGACATGTTTTAGACTAAAAAACCTACGTGTACCTGTAACTCTTTGGCTTGCATTTGCATGCAGATCAGCAAAAATGACATTTTATGTCAGTTCTCAAGCATCTTTCATATTTGTGCATGATAATCAATTAATTTCGATTGTATTATGAACATTTAATTTTAAAACGAAAGAAGGTTATTAAAAAAGAGAGTAAATCAGTCGCAATTAAATTCAACTTTTGGAGTTTGTTTCATTGTAAGTCTTTCAACAAAGGGCCTTGTGAATTGCAAGGCAATTTATGGTCAAATTTTGGACAGATTCTATTTGTTACCACAGTATCCTAAATGCTTGTGTTTGCTAGCAGTCACGGTTATATATTTTCGCTCTTACCCTAACCCTCATCAGCCGGGAAAGGATTCTGGTCAGAGATGTTAGGCGTTGGAGATTTCTACTATGAAATTGGCGTTCAGATCATTGAGGTGTGTCTGGCAACGCAGCATCGGAACGGAGGTCTCATGAACCTGGAAGAACTGCTCCACAAGGTTAGGACAACAAGAGGAAAGACAAAGCAAGCCCAGGATGTCAGTCTGTAAGTATATCTTGATGTTATCAGGGGCATCTTAGCCTATACTCTAGGCGCAGGTAGCCTGTAATCTATGCGGAGACTCTAGCTTTTTTCTTTGCCTTTATGAGTCTGATGCTGTTAGGCGAAACATCAGCAGCATAAGTCTGGTGTGGAAGACTATAAATCATGGCTTCATGGTGACAACAGCTGCATCGGTGCAGCCTCCGCCTAGATAATAGGCTAGGTACATCTAAATATCAACACATTTCTCCTGTTCTCAAAGCAGCCACTGCCTATACACTCGGTCTTTCTTTAGACTTCATTTTCTTTATACGAATGTCGGGTCACCGAATCCTGGTCGATAAAAAGAAAACAACAACAGTGCAAGACGTGATTCGTAGTCTTTCGCACCAGGCCTGTTGCTGACGTTTCACATAACAGCATCAGACTCATAAAGGCAAAGCCAAAAGCTGCAGTCTCTATAGGGTATGGTAGATGCTACTGCTAAATCTGTGCCGGTATGCTAAATATTTAAGCAATACATCTGATGTGTTGGAACTACAAATGGTGGACACCCACAACCTATATCGTATTGTCGTGTAGTCATTGTTTCCTTTCTTTGGAATATGATTTTGAAACCAATCAGAAATGTTATATTTTCTGTGAGTTATTGGCTGGGTGGTCACATATGTTAACTCATCCTTCTTTAGACATTTTGATGTACCTGACACAAAATTCTTATTGTTTTTGCACTTTCCCCTTTCCTTTTAGCGATGACATCATCAGAGCAATCAAGAAACTGAAAGTTTTAGGGAATGGATTTGGCCTCCATCGCCTTGATGATGGCCGCTTTATTGTTCAGTCTGTTCCAGCAGAACTCAGTATGGATCATACAAGTGTTCTCAATATTGCACAGGTGAGTTCAGTTATTCTTACGCTACACTTTTACAATTGTGAATTATCTACATCAGAATGTACAGAAATCGGTATGGATCACACAGGTATTCTCAATATATCCTTGGTGAGTTCAGTTAATCTTATGATAAACGTTTCTAAATCGTTAGCTATTTATATCAAAACGTAAAGAAACTTGAATCTGTACTAGCAGACTACTGAGTAATGATCATTCAAGCGATCTTGATATATAGCAGAGTTTAGTTAATGTCAGGCTACATAGCTCAAATTTGCAGATTTGTAATTGTCTACTGTCAACCTTTCAGAAAATGTACCTCACAAAACGTCAAATGCTGTCTTCATTGGATGTATTTATTGAACTCAGACAATATGGGATTTGTTTTAATCAGTGATATGATAATTATCCTAGTTATTACTACTCATCATAACCTTTAAGTTATGTAAGCCAAATTTTTAATAATTCCAGTAGATTTTATCGAGGAAGTTTGACTATATATCACTAAGAAAATGTAAGCATTTTTTCTAGTTTTAGGGATTTTGTAAATTTGAGTTCTGAATGAATTCACGGAGGGAATTAGAGTGCATGTACTTCTGCTGAATCAAATAGTTATGTTTGATATGACTGCAAGTCAGTTCAAATAATTATCATTTTCCTTGGCAGGGGGTATGGTATCTAATGCTATGTATGCATCATCATATCACTTGATTTAATTTTTCTCTTTCTTTCTGTTTTTAGGGTACTGGCTGTGTTTCTCTCCCAGATCTACAAAACAAATTGAAATGGGAAGAAGACAGAGCGAGATTAGTTATGGTAAGTCATCCAGATAAGCTTTTAAATTTAATAACATTGACCTATGTATATGTTCATCCTGTATGGAAACAGGTAAATGCAATCTAGCTTGAAAAAAGTACACAAATTTCTTTCGCTTTTTCATTCTTATAGATTCCATCGAATGTGTCTTCAGTTTTTCTGAAGTCTCTTCTCTGTGTCATCTTTCATGTTTCATAAATTTTAGTTTGCATACATTGAAAACAAATCCTTTGATATATTCAACATCTTCCTCTTTCATATAGTGAATGTATTCTCTCTTTTTCCCTCTCTCTCCCTTCATTAATTACTGCATCACAAGTTAAGTCTTGTTCTTCTTTATTAGATTTTCTTTAAAGCACATCTTAAGCTTTCATTAAGGGCCAATAATGTGACTCATACAAATATCATTTAACATTCTCGCTTAAAAATTGTAGCAGCTTTTTTTTATTTTTTTTTTTAGTTATGTTTTAAATTTTTTATGTTGAATATTTCAATATTCAGCACCCTCTAACACTAACGTTTTGATTTTCAATAAGAAAGTGTTTCTTTTGATAGGGGTTTTTCTTCTTTTACATGCAATAATTCAATTCTCTGTGAAGTCTTAAACATTTTCTTAATTTAACCCTTTTCTGTCATTGTTGATCTTACATTCCTCATCCCGCCATCTCCTTCCGTTACTTCTTCATCATACCTTGTTCATTCTTCTTCCCTCCATAGGATCAACTGGTCAAGGAGGGTCTAGTCTGGGTGGACGATCAAGACCGGTCCGGCAGGCTCTATTGGTTTCCAGGACTCTTCCCAGAAACTTGATAAAAGTGATTACTTATTGTATATATTTTTTTCCATCGTGTTACCTAATACTCAGTAATAGTCGTCTGGATTTGTGTTGATGGACTAACACAATGACTACTGAATTATTTGAAGCGGTCTAGCCCTTCTCATGTCCAGTTAAATCTGTCTATAGTGACCACCCAAAAAAAACACAAAGTTTGGTCTTATAGACAGGTGGGTGCTATAGACAGGTTCTTATACACACATGGGAATCAGTTTTAGTGGTCACAACGACATACAGGTGGCTGCTATACACAGGTAGCCACTGACACAGTTTTGACTGTAGTAAGGTTCATGAAAAAAAACAAAAAACTAATTGTTTATTTTTTGAAAATGAATGTTCAGAGAAGTCATTCCTTCGGCTACATGTACCTCTTGTGAGCGATACTGTGTATCGTGGTGTGCGCCTGTAATCCAATCTACAAAGGGGAAGTTACCATCTATATCAGTAGGTTGATAGAGCTACTTTTGAGACCACCGGAATCAAAGTACTCCAAAGGGTCAAGTGCGCATACAATTGCACTCTTCTTTCTATTGCGTTTGCATACTGGAGTACTTTACGTTTGGTATGGTCCCATATACTGTTTATTGTGTCATGGAGTACTTTTCCTCGGCCTCAAGGTCGCGCATGCATACATGCATCACAGTATGGTGTGAGTGCATTTCGAGCTCCGTCCAGTTTTTGGATATCGATGGAAACTAAGAATTTGATACTGAGGTTCCTGGTTTGGAGCCCTGGGCCCCATCTTGCAAAGAGTTACGATTGATCCAACCAATCACAACTATGGACGGCCAGCAACGTCAACATCTATTATGCATGTTTGTTCAAAATATTTTCTATGATGTATATTCATGCATTCATCGTTTTCTTAAAAATTAACTGCTTCTCTTTGTTTACAAAGGACATTGTGCAAATTTTCTATAAATTATGACACTGATGGATTTCCATAGAGTTACGATTAATCTGATTAATCTCAAGTATATGGAAATCCATCAATGTCATAATTTCTCTATTGGAAATTTGCTCAATGTCCTTTGAAAACAAAGAAAAAGCAGTGAATGTAAGAATATATGTCATTTCTAGAAAATATTTTGAACAAACATGTATTTTAGATGTTGACGTTGCTGGCTTTCCATAGTTGCGATCGATCACATCAATCGCAACTCTTTGTAAGATGGGCCCCAGGTCACGTCCTTGGGATGGTGACGTAACAGTTCGGTCCCAGATGTACATAAACATAGCAGATAGATACACTTCTGAAATAGCTCAATTCCGTATGCAACTATCACAACAAACGGTGATTGGTTTCAGATACCAGGGGGTGCAACTTTTCAGACAAAAGTCTTGAGTTGGCCATAGAAAATGCCTTTTTCATGTAGGAAGGGGTCATTTCAGATGATTTTCAAAATTTTAATATCAATTCTAAGTGGCATCCCAGAGATAAAGTTTTACCCAGACTGTATGTGGTATGCAGGCACCTTTGGGCTTTGTACAAGGATCATTCAATTCAGTGTGCAACAGATTAATATTCATTATAAAGGAAGCTTGTTTTGATTTATTTTTCCATAAAGTATGACTTTCTTGCCAACAAATTGAAGATTTTGTAAGCCTCAAATGTATGAAATGTTCTGTTTACTGTACAGTATGTAGAAGAAAAACTGTCAAAATCATATTTCAAAATATAAAGAAATATTTGAATGATAATAGATGCTCCAAAGTGTCCTCTTTCTGATGATGTTCCTGCCCCCATTACAGTTATTTTATGCTTGTACAAACACTGACAGCTATTTCGACAGAGTGTTACCAATTGCTTGACAAGTACATAATAAAATCAGCATTTCATCAGCAGTCTGAATCAGGGGCGGATCCAGGATTTTCCAAAAGGGGGGGGGGGCAAATTTTTCGGAGGTAAATTTTGACAAGACCAAAAAAAAAGGTTTTCAACCACAAATTAAGGATATTTCGTACCCGAAAAAATTTGACAAGCAAAAAAAAAAAGGTCTTCAATTTCAAAAGAGGCGGCACACCTCGGTTTCAATGGCATTTTCACATTACAAATTTCAATTTTTCTTCTCAAAAGGGGGGGGGGGCGCGTGCCTCCCTCTATGCCTCCCCTGGATCTGCACCTGGTCTGAATTCAGGGTTTATTTTCATTTGGTCCAATGCCAACTCGTCTACTATCATTTGGTCTACCATCAGTTTGTCCAATATCCACGTGGTCTAATTGCCATTTTGTCCACTCACCATTTCGTGTAATAACCAGTTGGCCCAATAGCCATTTAGTCCATATACCATTTGGTCTAATTATAGACTAAAGTGTTGGGTAAAATGAATATTAGACCAACTGGTGATTAGACGAAGTGATGATTGGACCAAATGGTTATTGGACCAAATGGTTGTTAGACGAAATGTTGATGGACGAATGGCAATAGACTAAATGAAGATAGACCATCTGATGAGTTGACAAGTTGGCAGTGGACGAATTGGCAATTTACTTGAATTCAGTGCTTCCAAGAAAATGAAATGCAATTTGTATACACTCCTGTTTATTTATAACGATGTTAGTCATTTCATTATCTGCATTGTAAATGATTGGTTTGCCTTATGCTTGGATGAGTAGGATTTTTGTTCTCTCTTTAACAACTTTGTTTGTTCACTACTTGAAAAATATAGGAGGTTAGAGGCCTTATAGTGGGGGGGGGGGGGACAACAAATGGTGCAAGCATTGTAATATGACATCAAGTGTAGCATTTGTCACCACATTCTCCCACAATTGACTTTCATATATAGAATAAAGTTTTTATTGTTCACTCAGATTTTCGACGGTCCTCTGTCTTCTTCAGGAGTTTCAGAAGAAGACGGAGGACCGTCGAAAATTTGAGTGAACAATAAAAATTTTATTGGCAATCAAAGCCTTAATATCATCAGCATTATTTTGATACCTTACTGAAGCCAATACGTGAAACTTCAAGATATATATATAAAGAAAGGAGACAAAAAAATTCGCCTTAAACACAGATGTAGAGAAATATATGTATATATATATATATATATATATATATATATATGTATATATATATGTATAATAAACACAAGTTCACAAGGTTGACTGGAGGTTCATCAAATTTAATTGCAACTCTGAGTTTCACGCAACCTACGTGAGGTGCGATATATTATATATATGTGATATGCAAAGAAAGATTCAGTGTATTATTTCCATTAAATATATATTCTTTTAATGGAAATGTCTTATTGAATCTTTCTTTGACCATTTATCAGCTCAAGCTTTCCTTTTTGGTGGAGGGTATTATGTTAAAATTGGGGGGGGGGGGGTGTTTTTATCATTCCCAAGTCACACCTAAGGAATGTGATGGGATCTTGCAAGAAATAGATATGATGGGGTTCTCCAATGTTTGATG
Organism: Lytechinus pictus; assembly: GCF_037042905.1. Taxonomy (NCBI): domain Eukaryota; kingdom Metazoa; phylum Echinodermata; class Echinoidea; order Temnopleuroida; family Toxopneustidae; genus Lytechinus; species Lytechinus pictus. The sequence continues at coordinate 18,182,010 of NC_087257.1, forward strand.
CCACTCTTAATAAAATAACATGACAATGTTTTGTCTTAATTATACAGCTATTAATACAATGTTTGAGTTGTAGGTGGTTAATCACAAAATTTATGTTTATGATATATGTATTAAATATATTTTAGGAATTATTTATGAGAATCATTTTTGTTCCCTTTTGTAGCATTTAAATTTCAGTAGTTTATGAATAAACTATGGACTCAGATTCATTCTATTGTCTATTGTATTTTACATAATGATCCATAAGGTGTTCATGAAAAACAGTCATGACGTTATGACTATAAAGCCATCATCCTCATAACCATCATCCATCATCATCATCATCATCACCGTCGTCATTACCACCACCATCATCATCACAACAATCACCAACATCATCATCATTGTTATCATCATCGTCACCATCATCAAATAAAAAATATCCAAACCCCCTAAATATCGTAAATGAAATAAAAAGTTAATTGGTAGGCTACAAATCTAGCGGCTGTGTTTTATTGTGGAATCCTCTTCTTTGTTCAAAATTATGTAATTTTTTCCCCTTCCATCTTAATATGTTTGAATTATCTTGGCCGTAATATTTTGCCACCATTCATCATTATTGCGCTCAACATTCATAATCGATTGTCGAACATTGTGAAGACTCGCGAACGATTAATATTATGAGATACATGTTTCCTGAATTATCTTGCTGTCGTAGTAAAAAAACTGAACTAAATTGCTCCTTTGCTTTTTGTGTAAAAACAGTCACAAGCTTTAGAATTCTGTAGGTCTATAGAGCAAGAGTCATTACGTAAGCAATGGCCTGCCTGGCTAGCCTTTTAGGAAAGGGGGCATTTTCCGGAATGAAAGAAGAAGAAGGAAAAAACTTTCAATCATTTAAAAAATACCTTGAGATAGGATTTCATTTTCCAAGTCCGCTGTCTTGATACTGCGATAATAGACTGGACAGAAAACGCATATATGGTTCAGTGAATATTATCTGTCTCTCGGACAAATGACACAGAACGTGTTCAGGTAACAATATTATGCAACGATGAAATCCCTTTCTTTCCAAATCTATTGCGTAATGATTGGAAGCAAAATGATGAATAGTAGAATGGTGGATAAATGCATTTTCTTCTGCCAACTATAGAAAAAATGTGAGTAATCTCAAGGCTTATTACATAATCAATCTTAATGACAGGACAAATCCAATAGTTGTCTTGAATAAAAAGAGAAAAATACATACAACACTGACAATTTCATGAAAATGGGATGTGAAATTTATAACATTTGACAATTTCGCTTTATAATAAATAGTTACATGCACATCCTCTGCTCATCCTCGTAGGTATGAAAATTAGGGGACTGGTGACATCACCCACTCACTATTTTTTTGTATTTCATTACACGAAATATTAAATATTTGAATTTCCTCCTTACTGTCATGTGAAATAAGGCTTTATTCCTCCCTGAACATGTGAAATTAACATAAAAAACATTTTCTGGTTCATTCAAGTTTGTCATTATTGTCAAATCTAAAAAAATTGGAGTGTCATTATTGTCAAAAACAGAAAGATTGTATTTAAATCAAACAATGAAAAACAAAAGAAAAAGTGAGTGAGGGACATCGACTCCCTCATTTGCATATCACTGAGTTGTGCATATAACTGTTTTGTCAAAATATAAGCGAAAAATAAAAAGAATTCATAACTTTCTTATTTTACATCTGATTTTGTTTTTTTAAGCATTATGCTATAGTTTGATTTTTTTGGGGGGATTTACATCAACATTTTTCTGCATGGGGTGGACTGGACATTTAACAGTTTATCAAATCCAATAAAACTGACAAAATATCATACAATCGTGTCAGAACATTAACTCTTGATAAAATTCTGCATGACTTGATTAAACTTCATATTCATACATCTCTGGTGTCTATACAAATATTTTAAACGAGAATAAGTATTTTCATCAATACCTAAGTGTCCAAGAAAGATCACTAGTTGAATAATTATATTTATCCGTCTACTGAATATTCTATCTCTGTCACTTAATCATTACAATGTACGTGTATATTTTCAAGCTTCCCGTTGAACATAATCAGAAGCGTTATCAACCAACAAATTTTAGAGGGTCAGACAAATGGGAAAATATTTCGAATAAGCTGAGAGCGAGCGAAAAAATAAACTTTTTCAATACGAAAATACATGATATGCAGAAAATAAAATGTCATGTTTCTACCTTATTGTTTTCCTTTCCATTTTTATTTTCATTGGTTATGAAACTTTTTTTTTCTTGGGGGGGGGGGGGGTACTATACTCATGTCAATTTTGCTATGCAGGGGATACAAACGTTTTCTTTTACCACTCACTTGCGTATGACTTTTCCCCTCTCTGAATGCTTTCATGTAATCGGTAAACACCGGATTAAAGCAATAAAATCTCTTTCGAAATACTATTGAATTAAGATTATGAGCAAAGCAATAACAGATGAATCACTCGAAAGTGTATCAAAGACTCGTATGTCATCTCATCTGCAAGCTTCAAGGAAATACATGCTTTTCACATTGCATTTCCTTAACCCCATACCATGGGTGTCGATCGGTATTCTTGGTTGGGGGGGATGATTGACGCAAATGTTCTAGTGGATGGGGATCTTTCAACATTACCCCCACTAAAATCACAAGTTAGGACATTTGGGAGTGGTTGATATGCATGGTGTTCTTGCAGTGGCGTACCGTGAGTCACGGCATTGGGGGGGGGGGGTACCAGCAAAATTTTGAGTCACTTAGTGAGCGCGCGAAGCGCGCTCAGTTGCCAGGTATACTGACCTAATAGGGAAATTTTAAGGGCAGTGCCATTAAACGGATATGTATCTCACTGCTCAAATAATGCGAGCGCGAAGCGCGAGCTGAAAATTTTTGTTATGCAGACCAAAAAAGGACAATATAAGCAAATTTTTGTAATCATGATACATACCTGTCTCGCTAAACAAACAATGCGAGCGCGAAGCGCGAGCTGAAATTTTTGTAAATATTTACCCCAAACAAGGAAATGTTAAGGACTATATTTTAGGAATCCATCAAGAGTATACATATCTCACCATAGTCATATAATGCGAGTGCAAAGCGCTTGTTGATTTTGCTACATCTAAACACATGAAGCACTTTTTGTAGTCATTGTAATCATGATAATACGCATCTCACTCATCAAATATTGCGAGCACGAAGCGCGAGCTGAAAATTTAGGATATTCAGACCTGAAGAGAGGCATTCTAAGGCCTGTTTGTAAGAATTCACTAAGACCATACAATACGTATTTCACTAAAGAAATGATGCGATCGAAAAATTTTGATATGCAGATCAGAAAAAGGGACATTTAAGGACTGATTTTTAGGAATTCATGAAGAGCAGTCATATCTCACCAATCTACTAATGCGAACGTAAGCACGGACAGGAAATGTTTTATATTAACACCTTAAAATGGGGCAACTACTTTAAGTAGTCATGAAAAAGAACCATATGTCACTACATAAAACAATAATAAGTCGAAGTGCGAGGAAATATATTTGGTGTATATTGACTTAAAAACGTTGAACAGACAATGCGAGTACCGGGAACAATGAAGAAATCTAGGCCTGAGCAAAATAAAGTTATGAAAAAATGTTTCTTATGTATTATAACATAACATTATTATAATCACTGGCGTAAATCCGTGTTGATGGGTGGGGGGGATGACTGAAATATTTTGGCATTTTTTTGCAATCATGTTTTTAGATATGCATGGAATTGTCATTGATATGTCCACAGTGGCGTACCGTGGGTCACCAGCAAAATTTTTGAATCACTGAGTGAGTGCACTAGTGAGCGCGCGAAGCGCGCTCAGTTGCCAGTTATACTGACCTAATAGAGACATTTTAAGGACAATGTCATTAAACGGATATGTATCTCACTGATCAAATAATGCGAGCGCGAAGCGCGAGCTGAAATTGTTTATATTCACACCTAAAAAGGGACATTATAATCAAATTTGTGTAATTATGATAGGTACCTCTCTCGCTAAACAATGCGAGCGCGAAGCGCGAGCTGAAAATTTAGATAATTCAGACCTGAAGTGGGGCATTCTAAGGTTTCTTTGTAGGAATTAACTAGGACCATACGTATTTTATTAACCAAGTGATGCGAGCGCGAAGCGCGAGCTGAAAATTTTTGATATTCAGATCAGAAGAAGGGACATTTTAAGGACTGATTTTGGGAATTCATGAAGAGCAGACATATCTCACCAATCCACTAATGCGAACGTAATCACGGACAGGAAATGTTTCATATATACGAAGACCTTAACATGGGGCAATCACTTTTTGAGACATGAAAAAGAAGCATATATGTCACTACATAAAACAATGATAACTCAAGTGCTAGGAAATATATTTGGTTTGTATTGACTTGAAAACGGGATGTTTTAGTACAACAGGATTATATATCTCGTTAAACAGACAGTTCGAGCACCAGGAACAATGAAGACGTAGGCCCTGGGCAAATCATAAAGTTATGATAAAAATGCTTCTTATGTAATGTAACATAACATAATTATGATATAATATATTATAATGAATAATATTTTCTTCTTTCACTATGTTTTTCTTCCTTTCTCCCTCTTTTCCCCCTTTCCCCGTTTTTTTTTTTTTTTGTCAGCCGATGGGGGGATGTGCCCCCCATGCCCCCCGTAGTTACGCCACTGTATGTCCATATGGCAAATACCCCTCCAATATTATTATCTTTTTTACCCCATGATGGTTTAATGGTTTTATTAGAGATTACATTCATATTTTTTTGACATTCCATCTTAATCCCTTCCCAAAGACCCTAACATTGATGAATTGGAAGAAACGGGGGTTTGTCTTCAATGTTATAATAAGGACATAAGTATTTTGTTTGGAAATGGTGAACTGGCTCTTTATTTGCATTTTATGATTCAATAATATTGTTTTATTTGTTAAGCGGTATTTTAGGAAGAATTTTCACCGATAAAACAATTATCTCTTGTGATTTTTTTTTTCATTTCTTTCGTAAAAAGTGGGGGGATGTTTGTACAGGCCATCCCCCCTCCTCGAAAAGTGGGGGGATATATCCCCCCATCCCCCCCCGGGATTTACGCCAGTGGACCCTAACATTGATGAATTGGAAGAAACGGGGGTTTGTCTTCAATGTTATAAGGACATAAGTATTTTGTTTGGAAATGATGAACTGGCTCTTTATTTGCATTTTATGATTCAATAATATTGTTTTATTTGTTAAGCGGAATTTCAGGAAGAATTTTCACCAATAAAACAATTATCTCTTGTGATTTTTTTTTCATTTCTTTCGTAAAAAGTGGGGGGGATGTTTGTACAGGCCATCCCCCCTCCTCGAAAAGTGGGGGGGGGGATATATCCCCCCATCCCCCCCGGGATTTACGCCAGTGATTATAATATAACATTATAATGAACAATAATTTCTTCATTCCCACTACGTTTCTCTTCCATTCTCTTCCCCGTTTTTTTTTGGCCAGCCGATTGGGGGGCACGTGCCCCCATGCCCCCCCCCCCGTAGTTACGCCACTGTGTTCTTGGAAATTCTTTCGTTATTGCAGTGTACTGTACTTTTTTTTTTTTTTTTGAAAATTCAATTTGTGTTACAAGTAAGCCTATTCTAAACTCATACGAAAGAAAAAATGACAAAAATTGTCTGGACCATGTACAAAGTGGTCTGTTTATTGGACATGATGTATACAACTTCTCTCTTAAATCTAACCCGACTGGCGATATCTTTTTTCTTCTTAATGCATGATGATAAAATGCAGACTCGGACAAATTAAGACTAGCACAAATTACAAACTGTGTGGCTTCTCGTGCGCCATCGGGCTTACCATCATTCCTTAGACGATTTTAACCCTGGATATTAACACGTTTTAAATGCTTTATAAGTGCATAAAACAAAAACAAACATAAAAACAATCAAAACTCAACTGTCATGTTATGATATTTCTCCAACATTTTCTTGAACCATCAGTGTATAATATCAGCTAATATATGTGTTAAAATGAAATTTACGTACCGCATGAATGTGCTCATATAGAATGCAAAACTGTCATCCCTTTGCCAAAATAAGAAAGAGCCAATCAAGTTTAGTTATTCAAGTCCATAACAATAACAAGAATTACATGGGGGAAAAATCCGATGTTCATATCCGGAGATACGCTTTAGAGAGAAATGAATGATTATTCTTTCTGAAACCATTAATTGATTTCACTTATTAAAAAATTGTAAAAATATGATCATATTACCACTGGTGGGATGGAACACCCTATCAACAAAAGTTGTTTTTCGTCGGGGTCCTTTTATGTCATGTGTTAAAAAATATCATATACGTAAACATTTCATTCTTTTTCATCTTGAACCTCCACCCATCTGTTTAAAAGTCCTGGAAAAGAATATACACGAATTGCGAGGGAAGCAAACTGATTGATGGCATACTATAATCATCACTATAATCATCATGATCAAACCTTTACATTTTTTCATCATCATTATTATAAATTTTCTACCCTAAATTATTGGGGGGGATGATAATACAGGCCATCCCCCCCACTTGAAATATTGGGGGGGATATATCCCCCCCACCCCCCCCGTGATCGACACCCATGCCCCATACTATCCTTAACCCCGGACTATCCTTAACCCCATACTATCTTTTTTTCGATTCACACTGTCTTTCTTAACCCCATACTATCTGCTCAGCCGGGGATAATGCATTTACCCTGGACCATCCCTCAGCTCATGAATATTGATGATTTTACCATACAGGGCGTGATTAACGTGCAATTCGACTTCCGTGATTGGCTAAATGCTTAGCCCCACTTTCCTCTGCATTCTCTTAGCACCGCAATTGTGGTGCTAGCACCACAATAAGCCGGCTAACCCTGCTTTTTTGCAGGGCCAGATAGTACCGTACTATTTACCGTGCTAGCCCACTTTGCTAAAACGTAGTGTGAAAACGAAGTGGGCTAAGCTTAACCCTGGGAAATCGGTGGGGCTAAGACCCCCCCTTAGCCCCACCAATTTCCCGGGGTTAAGAAAAAAAGTGCAGTGTGGAAAGCATTGGTTAACCAGAAGCCCCCCCCCCCAATTTAATGACAAAGAATCAAGCAAACAACCCCCCCCCCCCCCCAAAAAAAAAAAAAAAAAAAAAAAAAAAACAGAAAGAAGGAGAGCTCATCACGACTTTCGTGACTTTAACGATTGTAATTGAACTTCTGATAAAACAAGTTTGCGAAATGAAATAAAATTATAATTCTCGAGTGCAATGTACTCTACAGTGCGTATAAAAAACGGGACAGATTTGAAAAGTCTATAAAATTTTAGTTTCAAATTATGATGTCTATGTTTTGGTGTAAATAGGTGCTCTAAGGTCTTATCTTTGAAATGCAATTAAAAAAAAAACTTTGTTCGTGCTTGAGCGAACATGAGACGTTTTTGTGGGGGGTTCTAAGAGAGGCTTGCGTCAGAATTGCCGAATATGAGTAATATGATGATCACACTTCTTGCTAATCAGGAGACTTCCTCTTGACCTTTTCATTATCTGTGCCACAATTTTCGAATTATGCTGTCAAATTTTATTTACAAATTTATTTATTTACTTGAATTATTTTGTTTTTTCATTTAAACTTCTCTTACCTTTTAATTTTCCTTCATAAGTAACTGAGAAAAGAAGATTTTTTTGTCAATCCAAGCAAAGAGATTTGCATTATTAATTGGGAAAACTTGTGATTATTCAAATCCTTTATTGTGAAACAAATTATGGTATGTACCTTTAAAAGACATGAATCTATTTTTCAAGGGGTCATTGATTCCTTGACCAAGTTTAATTGCTTGACAGGAAACACAGGACGGGACTCATGTCTTTCAATGACAATGGTGTATTGAGTCAATTTTGAAGGAGCTAGATATGGCAGATCGGGTAAAATGTATTAAAAAGCTGTGAGCGAGCGAAGTGAGCACGCAAATATTCCCACTTTTTATTACAATATCAAATTTTTTGATAGATTTTGACATAATATTCAGAAAATAATATCATATTTTACTTTCTATCTTTCCTTTTATTCCTGTCCACTTTTTTTCTTGGTCATGATTTTTTTAATTGAGGGGGGGGGCATCCCAAGCCCCCGCGAATCTGTGTGGCACTGTTCAAAAGGCACTATAAACTTTGTAGCACACAATGAAAGGATTTGAAAAAAAATCCACGCTCTCCCATACTTCGGTTGAAACAAAATTGTTTTAGCTTGAGAAGGAATATTCAAAGCTAACAGAGAGCATATTAAAAAGAAACAACAGAACAATTCAAGCAAATAAATAGATCTGAAAATAAATTTTGACCGCATGATTTGAAAATTATGGCAAAGATAATGAAAAGGTTAAGAGGAAGTCTGCTAATTAGCAAGAAGTCCGATCATCATATTTATAATTTTATGCCATTTTGGCGCAAGCCTCCTTTTTAACCACCGACAAAAACATTCCCATTCCGTGTTCGCTCAAGCATGAACAAAACTAATTTCTTTTAATAGCATTTGAAAGATAAGACCTTAGAGCACCTATTAACACCAAAATATAGACATTATAATTTGAAACTAAAATTTTATAGACTTTTCAAATCTGTCCCGTTTTTTTTTATACGCACTGTATAGGGGCCGTCTCATCCGCTTATTTAAGCTTTTAGCTCACACCGACGTAACTATGTAAGTCAAGCCGCGTCATCACTTATTTCATCATGTTTCTTGATAAAAATAATTTGTTTGTTCATATCAAGTAATTTTGATTTTTCAATATCTAGGGGTAATCTTCATGTCAAGAAAATCATGTGCGTTGTTAACAAATTAATGTTAACAAATGTGGAAGCATGGATGATGGAAGCGTCATGGTGTAGCGGTTCGGACTCTAATCTTGTAATTAGAGGGTCGTGTGTTCGAATTCCACCATACTTTAACAATCTATAGATATACACTAGAAATCGAAAGTATTCAAACCAGTATGAAATTATAAAGATGCTACTAAAGACGATTATCCAATCCTAATCTGCAGGCTATGGAAGCTTAAAAGTGCCACCGAGATGTTGAGATAATTATCTTGGGAAGTCGACATCATGATAGCAAAAGATCAGATGACGAGATCCCGGATCTCTTCATGTCAACATCTTTTAGAAGAGATGATGAGATGACAAGATCCCGGATCTCATCATGTCAACACCTTTTAAAAGAGATGATGAGATGACAAGATCCCGGATCTCATCGTGTCAACATCTTTTAGAAGAGATGATGAGATGACAAGATCCCGGATCTCATCCTGTCAACATCTTTTAGAAGAGATGATGAGATGACAAGATCCCGGGTCTCGTCATGTCTCCATCATTCTGCATCTCTCATTATCAAACATGAAATTAACTGTCAAACAATGAGGTTGCCCTTCTGGACATGCTCAATTGTTGTGATTTGATGAGCCAGGTAAGATCATGGAGATTTCCCTGGTCAGATCAGGGAATTCCCTGGTCAGAATGATATGTGGGAGTTGATAATGCTCGAAAGTGCAGAACATACAGCAGTGCTGCATACATGTTAACCTGGAAAGGGCCGAAAAACACCATTGTTACATAATAGACTGTGTATTCAAAACCACTGAAGCGAGACCAAAGATTTTTTTATAGAAGTTAGAACATGAGATGAGTTTCCTATATCTACATATTAAATTGAGAATAATTTGGAAGTAATTCAGCCTCGTATCAGAGGTACATTTTTGGGGACGCGCTGTACAGTGCATCTCACAAAAAAACATACAAACAAAGTGAGAATTATCGATGATTTATCGTAACTAAATCACAAGAAGAATAGACAAATGACATATCATTGTAAAGCTTAGAATTTTCTCTTTCATCTGGTGTAATTCAAATCTCAAAAGATGTCATACGAAAGATCCAAATCACTGCAGGACAGTGGCGTACAGATGGGGGGCTTCGGGGAGCTTTCCCCCTCCCTAATTTTTTCACGACAAAGAAAGAGAAATGGAAAGAGGGAAGGGTGAAACATGATATCATTTTCTGAATATTGTATCAAAACCTATCACACAGTTTGATTTATGTAAAGAAAATATCGACAGTTTTGCTCGCTCGCAATTTTCTATAAATTTTGCACGATGCGCCAAATCGCGCCCCTTCAAACTTTTTGGCTTGTTACGCCACTGCTGCAGGAGTTTTCACAAAGTGGGAAAATTCACAAATGGCTTTGCCGAGAAAGGTGAAGGGGTATACACTGCAGAGTCAGACCATTCGGACCAATTCAACAAAAAGGAGCCAGTATACCAATAAAAATGAACCCCTTTTCCTTTGCGACTTTGCAATAGACCAGTTTGTAGTTACACATGGACAAATTTCGGTCAAATGACCTTTCATTTCTTTCATTATGATAGGCAGATTTCAAAGCAAAATATTACGTAAGCTTGCCTTACATAGCAGGATGAAGAAATTGAATAGACCAGGAGACTAGAATAACACACCAATGAACACTTTAAGAAGGTATTTGTTGCATTCCTACTTTGAATGCATATCATAGCATGTTGCACAATGTACTTGGCAAACTGTGAAAACCAGTCGTTCGTGGACGCGTTGTTGTTTTTTGTGGATGTAAATGAAAACCACAATTCAAAAGAATATATGAATAATCAAGACATCAAAGTTGGTGCTTATCTCATTAGATTTTAAACCACTATGTCACTTTAGTACAGATGACCTTCCTCTGATCATGCGTAGAATCTTTTGATCATGCGCAGATAGGAACTACGAACTGGCTTATTTATACCACTTGTTTATAACAGTACATTATCTTTCATAAGTTGGAGATAAACATCTTTCCAAATTAGGACCTGCAGGTAGAACCACTTACAACTGAATTGGCTGCCCTGGGTGAATAAGAGTAAATATAAGAGTATTATGTATTCAATAATCAATCAATTTATTGAATCAATTGAATTTGAATTATATTATAAAATATTCACTTGTTAAATCCTATTACCAAGATTCATTGATTATAGATCAGAGTTTAATTCAATATCTTATATTTTTATCAACTATTGTTTGTTGCCCACTTATCCTTCCTCCCCCTCCCTTCCGATGTTTATTTCCTTAATTTATTTACTGTTTGTATCCTTACTCGGGTTTGAAGAGGACCATATCTTTCCCTTACCTTGCTTTCGCGCCATACGTCACAAAATAATCATGGTTAATCAATAAGGAATTTATTGTTAAAGTTCAATGAGCCCACAAATTCCTAAAATATATGTTTAGTTCAATGGCTTTATCGTTTTACACGTCCTTCAGTGTCTTGTTTCACTGTGTTGTTGGAATTCAGCTATCAAACATAACCTTATAGTATTCTATGTATTCGTGCTCTATTGATCTTACTATCAAAGCAACTTCATTACCCAAATGCTTTCCCATTCTGTACTTAACGTTAAACTACATTTCTACCCTGGTCTTATATGTTGCTCAACCTTCCACTATTCAAATGCAATGTATTCATTATAGCCATGCTCCCTTGTAGTTCTCTATCTCCGGGAATCACTGTCAGTGGAGATAAGTAGATAATCAGTCTTTTTACTCAAGAGTATATATTGCCATACTTCCATACCCGCTTCCCCTATTTTGCTCTTCATTACTTGCATTCCTGATTATATTGTTTAAATTTTGTTTGCTACTAATGAATGCTCACATCTTTTCCCTTTTTATTCTGATGGGAATGAATAGATTATTTTTGTACTAGTACAAAAGCCCCTTCTTGACAGGGATTCCTTAAAAGAGAAATATATTGATTATGAATATGGCCTTATTATATATCAGTGGAAAGGTAATGATGTGAGGATTACCATTAGGTCATTCAAAAATAACGAAAATAATACATAAGGTGGAAATCGCCGATTAAAAAGCGCTAAAATGCCCCTCCGAAATATGCCTCGCATCGGTCTCTGAATTGACTCGAATTTGATGACGTCACTGTCTGTACGAGAGGCGTGATTGGCTCTCCCACGTCAAGCTCCACTTGCATGCAAAACCTGTTGCGAGGGTACGTTTTCTCCACACTGACACTGAATACTTCGATCATGAAATGAAAGAAAACCCAGAATTTTATCTAGATTCGGATTTTCAAATTGATGATTATGAAGATGAAGAGAATGATGATAAAGTTTCTAACTCTAGAAAAACAAAGTGACGTGGATGGTGGTAAATTAAGGGAATTACGCCGGTGATGATGAGTAAGACAATTCAACTTGCAAGCCGATTCGCTACCAACGCATGCAGCTGCATGCTAGCTGCACCGCGGGTCAAATCCATGAAAATGAATTCCATGCAGCATGACCACATCCAGACAGAGTCTCTTTCCTCTATCAACAACATAATGAGAAGGAAAATAATAAAATAACTGTACTTACAAATAAGTGAATATATCCGAACCTAGGCTGAAGGTAAATCAACTCAAGGAATAGCAGCAGACGATATGCACCGACGATGAATTTCACGTGGCTGGAATAGATTGTCACTCGTTCTGTTAGATAAAATTTCTATCTCATTATTTTGACTAAATTACGAAACTCGGAGAATTAGTATTCTACATAAAAATTAAGTAACACCTGGTACTATTTTTTGAATTACGATAAAATATTTTTGAAGCAAAGAAATTGTGGTAAATTAAAATAAGATATAAAGGATCATCCACTTAGCCGCATGCGATTGTAAACAAACAATCAAAAGCACATGGCCAGCTTGCTCCACTGAACTGAAAATACGTATTTTCAGTTCAGTGGCTTGCTCGCCCATAGAGTTGGAGCGTAGCTTTGTGGTAGGTCCATGCTTTATCCAACTCTATGTGCTCGCCTTGCTGATTGTTTACAATCGAATGCGAGCTAGGCGGATGATCTTTTATATCTAATTTTAATTTACCTCATTTTCTTTGCTTCAAAAAGGTTTTATCGTTATTAAAAAAATAGTACCAGGTGTATCTTAATTTTTATGTAGAATACTAATTCTCCGAGTTTCGTAATTTAGTCAAAATAATGAGATAGAAATTTTATCTAACAGAACGAGTGACAATCTCCCAGCCACGTGAAATTCATCTTCGGTGCATATCGTCTGCTGTTATTCCTTGAGTTGATTTACCTTCAGCCTAGGTTCGGATATATTCACTTGTTTGTAAGTACAGTTATATCATTATTTTCATTCTCATTATGTTGTTGATAGAACATGGGCGGAAATCTGTCCCGAAAGGTAGGGGGGACAACATGGGCTGATCCAGCCTTCGCCAATAGGGGGGGGGGGGGGGCGAAAAATGTTTTCAGCCATATGTTAGTCCCCGATCGGACGCTTGAAGGTAATTTTTGTCTGTTTCATTGAAGGAGTGGTCCTCATGGTCACATTTTAGCTTTATTCTTATAAATCAACATAAATATATTATACCATTGTCCTTATTTATATAATGCGAGCGCGAAGCGCGAGCAATTTTTTGGGGGGCAAATTTATGTATTTTTTCCTAAAATTTGAACACTCTGGGCAATCGCTGATGTGGTTTACGGTACACCATGTGAAGTGTTGTAGAAACAGTGGATAGGAGAAGAGAAGAAATGGATAGGCGAGAAAGTGGAGATTTGAGAGTAGAGTATTCTTTCTTGAAAGTAGTCCTGAAAAGGACTGTAAACCAGGAAAGATTGATGAGTTGAGAACAGCTTGAGTAGTAGAGCTAGTGAGGAGATGCTGGCTTGAGTCGGCGAGTAGAGATGATGAGTAGTAGAGAGACTCGACGTTTCGGGCAGGTTGACTGTCCGTCTTCAGGAGTGACTGTCCTGAAGACGGACAGTTGATTAACAATTGATGCAAAGCGCGAGCGGAAAATTTTGATATTTAGACCTAAGAACGAGACACTCTATTCATGTTTTGTAAATCATGAAAAGGATGAGTAATTGGGGGTCTTCCTTACGCCCGGTTTCAGATCACAATATCAAAAAATTTCTGCTCGCGCTTTGTGCTCGCAAAACATTAATAATGCGAGTGCAAAATGCAGCCAGAAAACGTTCATATACGTTAATTTGAATCGATCGAAAAGGTACTTGTGAGGGACTGCTTGCACTTAGCCATGAAGATGTTACATATTTCAACAATCAAATAATGCTAGCGCGAATCGCGAGCTGAAAATTTTCGACATTTCTACAAAAAGAATCGAAAATTTTAATCAATTTTTGTAATCGTCAACAGGGTAGCTATATAAGTAAACAATTGATGCAAGCGAAGCGTGAGCAGAAAATTAGAGATTTAGACCTAAAAACGGGACACTCTACTCATGTTTTGTGAATCATGAAAAGGGTGAGTAATAGGGGATCTTTCTACATTAATAATGCGAGCACAAAGCGCGAGCAGAAAATTTTTGATATTGTGATCTGAAACTGGATTATGATTTAAATAAAGAATAAGTTGAATATCTGAATAAACATGCGCGTGTTTCAGATTTAGACCGAGAATCTCGGCATTCTACACATCTATCAGCGAGCTTAAACTATTTGATATTCCGATCTGAAAAAAGAGTCAATTTCAGCTATATATTTCAAGCACTTTGTAGGAAAACTGTGAGGTGAATATGGATCATTAAATTAATATCCTATTTATTAATGCCTAATGAGGGCGAGAAATCTGATGATATTATGGCCTGAAAACTGGACATTTCAAGCACTTTAGTAATTATGAATAGAATGCATAAGTTAAAATATTTTTTAACCATTAATGCAAGCGCAAATCGCGAGCCAAAATCTTTGATAAACTCTCATGAAAATCAATATTGAGACATACATAAATCGCCAATCAAAATGCGAGTAGCGCTATCTGCTACGTTTTGACAATCAGACTTGAAAAGGGATATTTTTCCAAACTAAATGGAATACACAAAAATAATAGGTTCTGAATAAATCGAATTTTGCAAGCGCTCAGTGCGAGAAGAAAATGTCAATATTCAGACCATAAAGCTGTCTCTTGTACAGAGCACTTTTTGAAAAATCAGTTTGTAAATCACACAAAATAATGACAGTTCGATTTCCGAGGTGAAATGTATAATGTATATTGACTTCCAAACTTGATATTTAAGCTCCATATAATGCGAGCGCGAAGTGTGAGCGAAAATTTTATATATTGACATGAAAGATTCTTTTATTTCCAAGTCTTCCCCTCATCTTAATTTATTCACTCTGGAAAACTTGACAAGCAAAAAAATAAAGATTTTCACTCAAAATGTAAGGTCATTTAGTCCAAAATACATGTATTATTTTGAATGTGAATGATGCATTTTTCTCCATCATAAAAGACCAAAAATAGTAGGGGGGACATTTGATATTGTGTCCCCCCTACTATTTTTGGTAGGGGGGACACGTCCCCCCTGTCCCCCCTGGGATTTCCGCCCATGTGATAGAAGAAAGAGACTCTGTCTGGATGTGGTCGTGATGGAATTCATTTTCATGGATTTGACCTGCGGAGCAGCTATCAGCTGCATGTGTTGATAGCGAATCGGCATGCAAGTTGAATTGTCCGACTCATAATCACCGGCGTAATTCCCCTAATGTATACCTCTATCCACGTCACTTTGTTTTTCTAGAGCTAGAAACTTTATCATCATTCTCTTCATCTTCATAATCATCAATTTGAAAATCCAAATCTAGATAAAATTCTGGGTTTTCTTTCATTTCGGGATCGAAGTATTCAGTGACAATGTGGAGAAAACGTACCCTCGCAACAGGTTTTGCATGCAAGTGGAGCTTCACGTTGGAGAGCCAATCACGCCTCTCGTACAGAAAGTGACGTCATAAAAAATCCCCAATTTCGCGGGTAATTCTGCGTGTTTGAAGCATTCAGAGAGAGAACTTTAAACTATCAATTAACTGAGTTCCATCGGTCTCCATGATAAATGATTTACACCATCGTGTTCTCCTTATTTTCTCCTTTAATTTGATATATGATTCTCCATTTTTACGATTTTCAATATAGTTCTACTTTAACAAGACCTCGAGGTAAGGTGTTGTGTTAGTTGTTTAACAGTGAATAAGAGTCTTGCTTATTCATGCATGCTTATTTTTTCCATTTGCTGTATTCTACATTATGCATGCCTGCTCAGTTAATTAACTCACTACTAATTAACCTCAACCTTCACTGTTATTCCCACTTGATTTCTTTTAATGCTTGATCCATTAAATAATTTGCATGTTTTTCCCCAACCTACGTTCTTTATTTTCATTTTTTTTTTGCTTGTTTCATTCGGTATACACTTTAATATTCGCTTGCTTGTCTAATGATATTTCATCCCCTATTCATGTACTGAATATGCTTATATTTTCTTGCATACCTTCCCCATTGCATACTAATTTCATTTTCTATCGCATATCTTTATATATATTGTAGATATTCGCTTCTGTTCTGCATTCGCTTGTATTATTCGTATTTGTATATACATGCTTGCTTTCCCGTTTTGTTGTTTATTTTCATCGTTTTTCTTTTTGACAAACGTAGATCCTTTTTCCGCTTTTTAGTAGATGCTAATTGCTTATTATTCTATTACCATATTAGAGTAATTCAGTTCATTTATTTTTTAAGCTGGAGCACCGCATGATACACCTCCAAAGATGAGAGATATTATTTCTGTTTTCGTTTGTTACTTTCTTCCAAATGAGAGTATTTCATGTTTGTTTTGTGTTGTGTTTGTATCTGTCTTCTTGCCTGACTATTTCCATTCTTCCTTTCTTCAGATGCTTGCTGAGATGCTGCTTAAGAAGTGTTGAATTATTCCATCTTCCTCACAAATTGTTAATGTTTTATGCTTCTCCTGTTTTGATAAATTTTTAAATGGCTGATACAAATAACAGATCTTTCAATTTTTATGATAATGATTCATCTGATAGAGAATCCAGTGACTTTAATACCTCTTCAGCCTCAAATGATAATAATTTTGCAGATAACTTTAATCTATCATCTGAGGAGTTAAATTATGCCAATGATTCTAATCAATGTTCACTTCCAATTCCCCCCTCAAAATATATTACCCAATTACAATTAAAAGAAGTAACAATTTTTTTTCTAAAAACTCATTTTCCTTACTGCATATGAATATCAGAAGCATAAGTAGACATTTTGAAGACCTTCAGATTCTTTTAGACAACCATAATAAACATTCTTTTTCAGTTATTGGCTTGACCGAAACTTGGCTTACAACAGACACAAATTTACCTTATGCATTAAATGGATATGATTTTATTGTTAATAACAGATAAAAAAAAGTCGGTGGGGGCGTAGCACTTTATCTTTCCAATAATTTTGAATTCACTGCCCTAAACGAACTTAATTTTATGAATGAATTTATTGAGTCATTATTTGTTGAAATTTCTATTCCTCATAGCAAAAATATAATAGTTGGAATTATTTATAGACCCCCAAACTCAAATAATAATGATTTCTTTCAATTTATAAAATCTATTCTGAGTAATGTTAATTTTGTTAACAAAAATGTATTTGTAATGTATTTTTTGTAATTTTTAATATCGATCTATTAAAACATGCTAGTAACAATTTCTCACACGACTTTCTTGAAACACTTTACTCAGCCTCGTTCTTGCTATTAATTTATAAACCTACGCGTGTTAGCAATCACTCAGCCACTCTCCTTTACAATATTCTGTGTAACTCATTACCACCCCAAGAATCCTTAATAGTCCTTTCTGATATTACTGATCATTATCCAATTATGTCATTTTTTAATCTTAATTGTTCCTTACATAAAGTATATCCCTTACCAGCTAGACGTAGGGCCACCCCAGAAAACTTAGCTAGTCTTGGTGTCAGTTTAGATAGAGTTGATTGGTCTAGTGTTTATAACACTGTCGATGTCGATCTATCCTTAGGCATTTTTTAAAGTATATTTTAAAAAACATCTAGATGATCATATTCCTAAAAAGAATGATACTCGAGTTAATTATAAAACATCACCCAGACTTCCATGGATTTCTAACTCCCTCTTGCGCTCAATTAATAAAAAAAACCCGACTGTACTATAAATTCAAAATAAAAAAGAATGAACACTCAAAAATTAAGTAAACTTCTTATAAAAATACATTAATAAAAATCTTGCGTGCAGAAAAAAAGATATATTACTCAATTCAATTAGAACAATATAAACATGACATGAAAAACACATGGAAAGTTATTAAACAAGCCTTGAATATTTCAAAAAAGAAATCAAATATTACTAAAATAAGATTTAATAATCGGAATATTGAAGATCCCACAGAAATCGCCAATGTTTTAAATTCATAATTTTCTACCATAGGGGAAAATCTGGCACAAAAATTTCACAATCTAATAAGCATTTTTCTAAATTCTTGGGACAACCTAATGCCAATTCCATTTTCTTCTATCCGACTACTATTTATGAAGTGACCGATATTAAAAGGTACCATTTCGTTTATTGTTGAGCCCTTGACACATATATTAAATAAATCTATTTTAAGTGGTATTTTTCCTAAGCAAATGAAAATTGCAAAAGTTATTCCCTTATTTAAAAAGGGAGACGAGCTTGATGCTGGTAATTACCGTTCTATATCTTTATTCTCTTCTCTTTCTAAGATTTTAGAAAGATTAATTTTTATTAGAACAACTTAATTTCTTAAAGTCTTTGATATATTTACTAACTTCCAATTTGGTTTTAGACAAAAACATAGCACTATCCACGCTCTTTTAAATTTTGTGCATAAAGTAGCACATTCTTTTGATGATCATTCGCATCTAATTGGTATATTCCTGGACTTCTTCAAGGCATTTGACACTATTAACCACGAGATTTTACTTTACAAACTTTCTTATTATGGAATACGTGGAATTGCCTTGGAGTGGTTCAGGAATTACCTTAAAGAAAGAAAGCAATATGTTATTTAAATAATCACATCTCTGATCAACATGACATTAATTGTGGTGTCCCACAAAGTAGTATATTAGGGCCTATTTTATTCATTATTTACATTAACGATTTTCACAGATCATCTGACATTCTTTCGTTTATTCTTTTTGCAGATGATTCCAATGTATTTTTTGCTCACAAAAACCCTCACACCCTAGTTCAGATTATGAATTTAGAATTGCTAAATTTGACTCAATGGATACGTGCCAATAAACTATCTCTTAATTTAAACAAAACCAAATATATGATATTTAGTAATTCTATTGAATCTTTACCTTCTGACATCATCTTTGATGATACACCTTTACAATGAGTTTCCCAAATTAAATTTTTAGGAATTATAGTTGATAATAAACTTTCTTGGAAACCCCACGTTCTTAATGTGAGCAAAATATTATCTCGTAATATTGGTGTAATTAATAAGTTAAAACACTCTTTTCCTTCCGTCACATTACTCATGTTATACTCCTCTTTGATTTTACCTTACCTTAATTATGGAATGTTAGCTTGGGGTGGTAATACCCACAATTCTTTGTTGGACAAAATATAAATTTTACAAAAGAAAACACTCCGAATTATATGTAACGCACCAGTTCGTTCTCATACAGATCCATTGTTTCTGAAACATAAAATCATGAAAATAAAAAAAATTATATTTGTTTCAATTAGGTCAATTCATGTTTAAATATAAAAATAATTCGTTGCCACGCATATTTGATTCCATGTTTCCCCGAAACCAATCCCTCCATAACTATCCCACCAGGCAGTTAAATGAATATCACTTGCCCCTTCTTAGAACGCTTCTAGCACAAAATACTTACTTATATACAGGTCCAAGATTTTGGAATTCCCTTGACGATGAGATTAAAGACGCCCGTTCTTTACTGTCCTTTAAAGACAAACTAAGATTTATGCTCCTCAAGTCTCAATGAATTATGTTTATTATTCTAAACTAAAATTTTGTATCTTTTATTGCTAGTCTATATTCTATGTTTATACAGAACATGACATATTTTTTCCAGTTAGACATAAGACTTAAAATACAAAAGTTATAGCTTGTCTATACATTATATTCTACTTTTTATATTGTTTCTGTGTATGCGTGTATGTGTGTATGTCTGTGTGTTAGGGTGTGTGTGTGCGTGTTTATGTGTGTATATGTATGTATATATATATATATATATATGTGTGTGTGTATATATATGTACATGATGTGTATGTATGTGTAGACATAATGTATATGCAGCAGATTAGCTTTGCATCCCTCTCCCTATCTCTATTTTTCTTTCTATATTCTAGGCAGTTGTCATCGTACTATTGTCCACCCTCATGTACCTGTGTTATGTTGTGTCGTGTTATTGTCTTTTGTCTCTGAATTTCACAATCCTGTACATAAGATTTTTGTATATTTCACTATTCTTTCTATCCTAACTTTTTGAGGGTACACATTTTACAAGCTTTGCTTTTCAGTGGACCCCTCCATTCTTCTCATGATATATGATTATACAGTGCGTCCCACAAAAAACGAAACCGAGATTTATCGATGATTTATCATATCTTAATCGCAAATAAAATAGACAAATGACCTACCACTTTAAAGCTTAGAGTCTCTTCTTTCATCTGAAATTACTTAGATTATTTCCCATTCACGCATGAGTGAGCAAAAACAATTTGAAAAGGGGATACCAAAAAATCACTTGGCGGGCCGTATCTGGGTTTTAAAAGGAAAACCACATTTTTAAAAATTTCAATATCTGCTCTTTAATTTGATACCTCAATTACAGAAAATGGTCAAGAAATAACAAAGTTCTGGTTATTTGAAATAAGGCTTGAATTTCAAGAATTTCATAAAATGAAGAGGTTTTACAGGCTAGCGTTCAAACTCACTCGACACTCCGTTTTGTTGACGATCAGCCATGCATTAAGTCTTACCGCGCGATAGCTTCAGTGGGAAACCGGTGAAAACACGTTTATTTAATGAAATTATGGAAATACAAGCATTGTTTCGAGGGATCATAACTTTTTTACTACTTGACCATTTTCTGTGATTTAGGTATCAAAGAAAAGAGAAGATATTGAACTTTTTAGTCATGTGATTTTCTTTTGAAATTCAGATACCCCCGCCAAATGGGTTTTTGGCATCCTTTCTTCGAATTGTTTTTGCTCAATCATGCGTGAATGAGGAATAATCTAAGTAATATCAAATGAAAGAGGAGATTCTAAGCTTTACAATGGTAGGTCATTTGTCTATTGTATTTGTGATTAAGTTATGATAAATCATCGCTTAATCTCGGTTTCGTTTTTTCTGGGACGCACTGTATATTGATTGGTTTGCTGAACAAACCTTAAAATTATGAATTTGTCTTTTTCTTTCACATTTTTATTATATGTATTTTCAAGGTTTAATTTGTCACTTTGGTGCTACCCTGAAGCTTTCGTAAGTAATGTAATTCTGCTCATGAATATGCATTTCGCAGATGCCACGTTGTTAGTTTGCAGAGAACAGGGAGAAGGGACGCTTGAAAATGAAATTATCTTATTTTACTTGATGTTGACTGGGAAATGCCGCCCAAGAAGTAAGTTTGATGACAGAAATGTTATATTTTTTGGAGGTGCTAAAAGCTAGAGATATTTTTCAGTGAATGAGCAGAAAAAGTGCATTAAAAATCGTATGCAGATACTTGAACTGTAATGAACACGCAGTATGTGTAATGAACGCCATAGATATGTGTAATGTACAATCAGTGGATGTGAAATGAACGCGATTAGCTATGCACACTTAATTAGGAGGTTAGTTGTACTTTATGAGAAGAGTAAAGTTGTGAAACTAAATAAAAGCTTTTAATAGATTATTTCAAGAAAAGTAAAGTAGTATGAATTAAAGGAAAATTAAGCTTATGAAATGAACAAAGGTGAATTTTAGGAGCTTGATGGGCACGAATCGTGCGTGTATGGGCGTGGTCTTTAAATTGCGTGATTTGTTTGCATTTAATTATATTCAGTCAGATATATTTGAGTAAACATTTATAAAGCACTTTAAGAATTTGTGCGTTTGTAACCAAAATAATTTTGACTTGTTAAGACAATTTTTAGTCAGAAGTTTTTCATACGAACGAGGCTTAATTATGTGCAAGGTCATGTCAGGGTCACTCGTTCCGTTTTTCGCACATTCAATTTTAGTGTGCAACCGCTAGCTAAAGAAAGCTTTCGGTCTATATTTTAGATTTTTCTGATAATGTCAAAATTGGGATAAATAATAATGAAACACCTTGGTAATTTATTTCTTACCGGACTTATTTGGATATAAGCTGAAGTTAGCAGACAAGTTTGCTGTCTGTTTACCTTTTAAGGTAATTTTGTTCAGAATATAGAAATTACTAAGTGGGAACGCAAAGTTGATTTAAAGGTATATATTTAAGCAGTTCACTTTGATTTATTGCAAATATGTATGCATGTATTTAAGTTAGTCTTTTTCAAGACGTTAAAGAAAATGGACAAATTTTAAACTGGTTTTTCTATCGAGGAAAACTCGGATATTTGTTTATATATATTCGTTCTATACACCTGATATGAATGATAATTAGATTTATATTCCTTATTGTTTAAAAGAGATGACAATTTTGGGAATATTATGAAAACATTTATTTTTGTCAAAGCATTGGACATATATTTATGATCCACTTCGTTTTCTTATGTTTATACAGATTTAATAATACACGGTAGTGAGCCTGCCTAACTATCCAATTTAAAGCGGCTTTCCTAGCCTCTGTTATTTCGTAGTCTTCGACGATCCATCAATTAAATTTCTTTCATCTGGGAAGAGGTCTGATGGTCACCACAAGTAGTCTGCTGTCTGGATCTGACGACTCTTTACATCAGGGATCAGAAGTCTTTAAGAAATATGTCAGCCGAGAAGGTTAAGAATCTGCGCCTGCAGCGGAGATGGGCAAAAGCCAAGTTGTCCAGGTTTGGAAAGGCCCTTCAGAGCTTGATCGATGGAGAGCGACCTGTTCCAGAAGTTCAGGAATCGTTTGCACAGTATGCTGGTGCTTTTGAGGATTTACAAAATAAGCATGACAGTTATTCGGAAGTGCTAGAGGATGACGAGGAATTTGAAAGAGAAGAGTTGTGGATGGAAGAGTGCCACAATTCATTTTTGAAGCTGCAGATCCTTGAAAGAGACTATTGCAAAGATAATGAGAGCCACAGAGAAGCACAGCAGCTCCAAGAGCATCATCTTAGAGCATCGACAAGCCATCAGAGTATGGAAACAACTTTATCAGCAGATGAACAGCAAGATCAGTCACCAAGACAGACAAATCAGCCTCCTGAAGCAGGAAGGAGAATGTCAGGATCTGTTTATAGGATGGAAAGGCCTAAACTTCCCACCTTTGATGGCAACATCCGTGATTACTGCATTTTCAAGGCAGATTTTTTACATGCTGTTGGCAGACAGTATGAGGATAGAGATGCCCTAATGATTCTGAGGTCATGTTTACAGAGCAAACCCTTGCAGTTGATTAAAGGAATTGGGCATAACTACCAAGCAGCATGGGAACAGTTGGACATGATATATGGAGATGAGCGCTTTGTTGCCGACGCTATAATCAATGACATCTCAAAAGTCAAACCACTCAAAAGCGGAGAAGATGAAAGATTTTGTGAGTTTGTGCATCTCGTTCGGAGGAGTTACAATACCCTCATGGAAATCAACCAGCCAGGAAATTTGAACAATAGCCATATGCTTGCCATAATGGAAAGGAAGCTAAGCCCGGAAGACCGACTGGTGTGGTTTAGGCATCAAGAGGCAAGTGGCAAGGCAAGCTTTGAAATGTTTCTGACATGGCTTACAGTTGAACTGAAGTCAAGGATGAGAGCTTCGGCCCCAGTCCGAAGTGATTCGAAGTCAAGTGGTGTACATCTAGTCGGGAAGACAGTAGCCAGCCAGGAAAACAAATTCCAGAGGTTATTTCACAAATGCTGGCTCTGTGAAACATCATCACATTGGCTTGATCAGTGTCGTAAGTTTTTAGCCATGTCACAATCCGAGAGACTGAAGCTACTCAAGGATCATCATGCCTGTTTTAGCTGTCTAAAGAAGGCTGGTAAGGATCACAGAATGTCAAACTGTAAACGGAAACGTCGATGTAGTGAAACTACTGCCGGAGAACCATGCAAGTACTTCCACCACCCCCTCCTTCATGCTTCAACAGAGGTCCGAGGTGGAAATGTAGATGTCGCCTTTGCGGGCAACTCTGAGGCACTGTTACCCGTAGTTACAGCGGAGATCCTGGGGCAACAAGGAGCAGTCTGTAAGGGAAATGTGCTCTTAGACTCTGGAGCTCAAGTAAGCCTCATCAAGATGTCTGTTGCTAAGGAGATGAATCTGAAGGGAAGCAACATAAATATCACAATCACTAAGGTTGGTGGAGAGCAAGAGCAGATGGAAACCAAACAATATCAGATAAAAGTGAGGTCCCTCTCTACCAATGCCATTCATTCTTTAGCAGCAGTGGCATTACCCTGTATCAGTGAAAATATTGCACAAGTGAAGATGAATGAAATTTCCAAGCAGTTTAATCTGAAGTCTGAGGATCTACGCAGAGGAAGTGGGTCAGTTCATCTTCTCATAGGTATTGACTACCCAAAGATGCATCTTGGTGAAACGAGAGAGAAGGGACAGTTAGCAGCCCGAAAATCCCCACTGGGCTGGGTCATCTTTGGTGCTCCCAAAAGAAGGAATGATAGGATGAATGTGCTGCATGTGAAGTTGACATCCCCAATTGACTTGACCGATTTCTGGAGCTCAGAATCTATGGGGGTGCAGTCTAGTTCCTGCCATTGTGAGCCAAGCCCTTTGAGCAAGCAGGAGAAGGTTGAGGAGCAGATTATCAGAGAGTCTAGTAGAAAGGTTGGAAACAAGTGGGAGATTGCTTATCCATGGAGAAAGGATCCCAACCTACTTCCTAACAATCGAGCACAAGCAGAGAAGGTACTGTGTTCGACTGAGAAAAGACTAGCTCGAAACCCAGACCATGCAGATGCATATAGAAAACAAATGAGGGAACTGATAGAGAATGGATTTGCACGAAAGTTAACAGAGAATGAAGTAGCTCAGTACGAGGGTCCTGTTCACTACATTTCCCACCACGCTGTTCTCCGGCCTGAGAAGAGAAGTACCCCTGTACGCATCGTCTTCAATTCGTCTTCATCATATCAGGGTCATTGCTTAAATGACTATTGGCTAAAGGGTCCAGATCTTCTCAATGATCTGCTTGGAGTATTGCTGAGATTCCGGATGAATGAAGTAGGATTTTGTGGTGACATTTCTAAGATGTATCACAGGGTCTCAATTCCTGAGAGAGATATGAATGTACATCGGTACCTGTGGCGAGATATGGAGACTGATAAAAAGCCAGATGTTTACATTATGAAAGTTGTTACATTTGGCGACAAGCCAGCACCAGCTATGGCCCAGTTGGCACTCAGGATGACAGCAGAAGCAGCAGAGGCTAGATATCCGAAAGCAGCACAGGTACTGAAGGAGAGTGTCTACATGGACGACATATGTGACTCGGTGAGAGATGTAGGCGAAGCAGAGCAGCTGACAAGTGAAATTGATCAAGTACTTTTGGAAGGTGGCTTTAAAGTTAAAGGCTGGACCAGCAACGAAGCTTTGAGAGGAGAAAGTAAGAAGGAAGGTAAAACAAAAATCCTCGAAGCCGCCTTGGAAGACAAAGTGCTGGGAATAGCATGGGACAACCAGCAAGATATGTTCTTCTACAAACTGAAGGACACAGTCAGCAGTTTTCCTAATGATGGAAAAGAAGAATCGAGTGTACTTACCAAAAGGAAGATTCTGAGTAGAATTGCACGAATATTTGATCCGATAGGATTTGCTGCCCCCTTTCTAGTTCGTGCAAAGATTGGAATGCAGCAGTTGTGGCAAAGAGGATATGATTGGGATGAACTTCTGCCTCCCGATCTACAGGAGTGGTGGGTGACATTCATGAAAGAGATGCAGGACTTGAATGATATCAAATATGAGAGATGCCTGACTCCACCAATGGCTGTTGGTCACCCTTCACTGTGCATATTTGCTGATGCATCTGAGGTAGCATTTGGAGTCTGTGTGTATTTGCAGTGGAAGCTGGAAAATGGTAAATATGCTGTTAGATTTGTAGTTGCCAAATCTCGAGTTGCTCCCCTGAAAAAGATGACTGTGCCTAGACTTGAACTTCAGGCGGCAGTAATGGCTTCAAGAGTCTACACAACAGTGATGAAAGAACTGAGTCTGAAGCCTGAAAAGATCATCTTCATGACTGATAGCATGATTGCCCTCTCCTGGATTCGAAGTGAGGGTAGGAGATTTAAGCCATTCGTCGCAGCAAGGATTGGAGAAATCCAAAGTTATACCAACCCTGCACAATGGAAGTATGTTCCCGGAGAGCTGAACCCAGCAGATGACGTCTCCAGGGGCCTGCCAGTAAGGAAGCTCTCAGAAAGATGGAAACAAGGACCTGCGTTCTTGTACAGATCTTACGAGGAATGGCCGTCAGAAAAGGCTATTCCAGAAGCAGAGACTGAGATTGAAGCAGAACGACGAAGGGTTAATCATATCTCAGTCAAGAACAATGATGTGATCGATGTCAAGAGATTCTCCAGCTGGAAAAAACTGATCCGAGTAACGGCTTATGTTTTAAAGTTCATCGACAAGCTCAAAGCTGTACTTCGGGCAAAGTCTAATGTCAATCTTGGAGATGGAAACTTATCGACAACTCAGTTGCAGAAAGCTGAACACTTTCTAATTAAGGAAGCCCAGAGTTCCTTGTATCAACGTGTACAGAATGGAGAATTCAAGACTCTCAGCCCTTTTATAGACAACGAGGGAATTATCAGAGTTGGAGGGCGACTAGACAAGGCTCTGATTTCCTATGAGCACAAACACCCTGCTCTGCTGCCACATGGAGCTTGGGTATCAGTGCTGATAACGAGACATATGCATCAGCTAGGACACGGAGGCGTGGCAGCTACTGCAGCGAAGGTTCGACGTCAATACTGGATCCTGAAAATTCATAAACTGGCTAAGACTGTAAAGTATAGGTGTGTGATTTGCCGACGCATGGAGCATCAGGTTGAGTCACAAGTCATGTCTGATCTACCAGATGAGAGAGTTGCCCCATATACACCACCGTTTCACTTCTCATCTGTCGACTATTTTGGACCGATATCAGTCAAAGTTGGAAGGAACAAGACCGCCAAGCACTATGGGGTCCTCTTCACCTGCCTGAATACAAGAGCGGTACATCTTGAAGTGGCCGTTGATTGCTCATCCATGGAGTTCATGCAGGTACTACGAAGATTCTTTGCTGTGCGGGGTCAGCCTGCATTGCTGCTAAGTGACAACGGTACACAATTCGTAGGGGCAGAAAGAGAGTTACGGGAGATGGTGAGAGGTTGGAGCTATGAGGAGTTAAAGGACTTCTGCGCCGAGAGAGGAACGACATGGAAGTTCACCACTCCATCTGCACCGCATCACAATGGATGTGCTGAAGCGTTAGTTAAAAGTTGCAAGATCGCCTTGAAGAAAGCAGTCGGGGATCAACTGGTCACACCCTTTGAGTTGCATACATGTCTCCAAGAGGTCGCAAATCTCGTCAACCAGCGCCCTATCGGAAGAACTCCGAATGATCCCGATGATGGAGCATATCTGTGTCCAAACGATCTTTTGCTTGGAAGATCTTCGAGCGCAGTCCCTCAAGGACCCTTCAGAGAGACGAAGAACCCGAGACATCGCTTTGAGTTTGTCCAGCGAATCGTCGACGCGTACTGGAAGAGTTGGATGCGTGACGTCTTTCCACTACTGGTGCCACGACGAAAATGGAACAGTGACAGAAGGAACGTCCGAATCGATGACGTGGTTATACTCTCTGACCCTAATGCAGTTCGAGGAAAGTGGACATTGGGTAAAGTTATCCAAGTGTATCCTGGGACTGATGGGAAAGTTCGAACAGTTAAAGTACAATCTAAAGGTACTGATTATAAGCGGCCGATTTCGAAGATTGTTGTAATATATCCGGCAGAAGGGTATGAGGAGTAGACAATATGGAGTTCATAAATTGTGTTTTGGTTTTTCAATGCCATTGAGGAAAGAAAGTTGCTTGTGATACTCCTGAATTTTATGTCGGTGCAAAATTTGAATTTTTGAAAGAAAGTTGCTTTTGATACTCCTGAATTTTATGTCGGTGCAAAACTTGAATATTTTTCATCTGGTCTGTAAACAAAAATAAAATAAAATAATAATTACAGAATTCATTCAGTCAGGAGAAATTTAGCTCTTTTCCGCTACTGTTGGCGGGGGGAGGATGGTTTGCTGAACAAACCTTAAAATTATGAATTTGTCTTTTTCTTTCACATTTTTATTATATGTATTTTCAAGGTTTAATTTGTCACTTTGGTGCTACCCTGAAGCTTTCGTAAGTAATGTAATTCTGCTCATGAATATGCATTTCGCAGATGCCACGTTGTTAGTTTGCAGAGAACAGGGAGAAGGGACGCTTGAAAATGAAATTATCTTATTTTACTTGATGTTGACTGGGAAATGCCGCCCAAGAAGTAAGTTTGATGACAGAAATGTTATATTTTTGGAGGTGCTAAAAGCTAGAGATATTTTTCAGTGAATGAGCAGAAAAAGTGCATTAAAAATCGTATGCAGATACTTGAACTGTAATGAACACGCAGTATGTGTAATGAACGCCATAGATATGTGTAATGTACAATCAGTGGATGTGAAATGAACGCGATTAGCTATGCACACTTAATTAGGAGGTTAGTTGTACTTTATGAGAAGAGTAAAGTTGTGAAACTAAATAAAAGCTTTTAATAGATTATTTCAAGAAAAGTAAAGTAGTATGAATTAAAGGAAAATTAAGCTTATGAAATGAACAAAGGTGAATTTTAGGATCTTGATGGGCACGAATCGTGCGTGTATGGGCGTGGTCTTTAAATTGCGTGATTTGTTTGCATTTAATTATATTCAGTCAGATATATTTGAGTAAACATTTATAAAGCACTTTAAGAATTTGTGCGTTTGTAACCAAAATAATTTTGACTTGTTAAGACAATTTTTAGTCAGAAGTTTTTCATACGAACGAGGCTTAATTATGTGCAAGGTCATGTCAGGGTCACTCGTTCCGTTTTTCGCACATTCAATTTTAGTGTGCAACCGCTAGCTAAAGAAAGCTTTCGGTCTATATTTTAGATTTTTCTGATAATGTCAAAATTGGGATAAATAATAATGAAACACCTTGGTAATTTATTTCTTACCGGACTTATTTGGATATAAGCTGAAGTTAGCAGACAAGTTTGCTGTCTGTTTACCTTTTAAGGTAATTTTGTTCAGAATATAGAAATTACTAAGTGGGAACGCAAAGTTGATTTAAAGGTATATATTTAAGCAGTTCACTTTGATTTATTGCAAATATGTATGCATGTATTTAAGTTAGTCTTTTTCAAGACGTTAAAGAAAATGGACAAATTTTAAACTGGTTTTTCTATCGAGGAAAACTCGGATATTTGTTTATATATATTCGTTCTATACACCTGATATGAATGATAATTAGATTTATATTCCTTATTGTTTAAAAGAGATGACAATTTTGGGAATATTATGAAAACATTTATTTTTGTCAAAGCATTGGACATATATTTATGATCCACTTCGTTTTCTTATGTTTATACAGATTTAATAATACACGGTAGTGAGCCTGCCTAACTATCCAATTTAAAGCGGCTTTCCTAGCCTCTGTTATTTCGTAGTCTTCGACGATCCATCCTTTCTTCGAATTGTTTTTGCTCAATCATGCGTGAATGAGGAATAATCTAAGTAATATCAAATGAAAGAGGAGATTCTAAGCTTTACAATGGTAGGTCATTTGTCTATTGTATTTGTGATTAAGTTATGATAAATCATCGCTTAATCTCGGTTTCGTTTTTTCTGGGACGCACTGTATATTGATTATATTGATTTAAATTTGACATGCATGTTAATTTATATTTGAATCACTTATTGAATATGTATATTATTTATTCAATGTTGAATTTTGTTCATGCTTTTATTTAAATTGAATTAAGTTATCATGTAATTATTTGTATTATGTTGAAGAATGAAATATATATTGAATTAAATTGAATTGAATTGAATTGTGTATTGTATGAATCAATCATCTTTGTAAATTGTACGCAATTCAGCCGTAAGGCTGCTATGTGCAATGTTTTTTATACCGAAATAAATAAATAAATAATTTTATACAGACGAGACCAAGCTCCTGGGCCTTAAAATAGGTAATGTAGTTTAGCTCGCCTCAGTTGTTTGACCTATTCATTAGTTGACGCAGAGATCAATTGAATAATTACCTTGGGTATATTAGGGGGAAATGATTGGAGGTCTGTTTCTTTACTCCCTTGATACACAAATGCAACAATTTTCAAATTGACGTTAAGGCCTATATTTTTCCTTGTAGTCTATATTCAATACATCCATAGTATTCATCTTTCAAAACAAATTCTTTAAGTAAATTTGTGTATTTGTCACAATTCATTATAATATGGAACTCGTCCCCTACCGAATTCGTACCGTGATTCTTCAGACACTCTCGGGTTACACATAGGTGCACGAGCGTACGTACGGGGGCAGAGGGGGCAGATTGCCCCCCCCCCCTGACGAGTCACAACCCATGCAAGGGACATATCCCTGCCCCCCTGACGAGTCTTGAAGACCTTTTTCTTTTTTTGCTTGTCACATTTTTTGGCGGACGAGATCCTTTATTTGTGGTTGAAGACCTTTTTTTTTTGCTTGTCAAATTTTTTGGCGGACGAATTTGCCCCCCTGTGGAAAATCCTAGGTACGCCACTGCATATAATAATTATATAAATCCAATTTCGGGGCTTATGCAACCAGAATCACCCAGAAACAAACTTGATTTGTGTGTTGACCACTAGCGTACCTACGGGGGGGGGGGGGCAGGGGGGGGCACTCTGCCCCCCCTGACGAGTCACAACCCATGCAAAAACGTATCTTTGCCCCCCCCCTGACGGGCTTGAAAAACCTTTTTTGCCCCCCCCCCCCCCTGACGAGCTTTAAGACCTTCAATGCCCCCCTGACGAGCTTGAAGACCTTTTTTTTTTTTTTTTTTTTGCTTGTCAATTGTTTTTCTGGTACGAAATCCTTTATTTGTGATCGAAGACCTTTTTTTTTTTTTTTTTTTTTTTTTTTGCTTGTCAATTTGGCGGACGGTTTTGCCCCCCCCTGTGGAAAATCCTAGGTACGCCACTGGTGTTGACCTAGTTCTGGTACAATAGATACATCCCTCAGTAAATGAGGGAGGGAGTGCGAGAGAAGAGGAGAAAAGGGGTGAGATGGAAAGGGATCATGAAAAGAGGGGGAGAGCGTATGAGGCGCCGAATGTACCAATATTATATAGAACAATTATTTGTTATATAATCATTATTTATTAAATAATAACTATTATTTATATATAATTTACATTTTATTTGTAAATAACTACTATTATATAAAATATCATTTCTAATTATTTATATATAATTCCAAGTAATACTTCATTATTTGTAAATAATAATAGTTCGACATTCCATTATTTATAAATAATGATTATTTGTTTTTCATTATTTACAAATAATGATTATTTGTTTTTCATTATTTACAAATAATGATTATTTGTTTTTCATTATTTATAAATAATGATTATTTGTTTTTCATTATTTATAAATAATCATTATTTGTTTTTCATTATTTACAAATAATGATTATTTGTTTTTCATTATTTATAAATAATGATTATTTGTTTTTCATTATTTATAAATAATGATTATTTGTTTTTCATTATTTATAAATAATTTGTTGAGTTTTCCATTATTTTTAAATAATGATTATTTGTTAAATAATGAAAACGTCTACTTCATTATTTATAAATAATTTTTTCGAGTGCACCATTATTCTCATTATTTATAAATAATCATTATTTAATGTTCGAGTTTTCCATTATTTATAAATAAAGATTATTTGTTAAATAATGAAATATCTACTTCATTATTTATAAATAATAATTTTGTTTCAATATCCCATTATTTATAAATAATCATTATTTATAAACAATTTTTACAGTTTGCCATTATATACAAATAACCATTATTTATTAAATAATTCCATTATTTATTAAATAATGCCATTATTTATTAAATAATGGAAAACTCGCTATAACATGCAAATGTGGGACCGCCCATGATATGAATATTCGCCCCGAATATTCATGATGCGATTTCCTTTTTCGTGATTTTTCTTCACAAATTTTTGTCCATTTCCTCTTCATAATGGCATTTCTTGAAGCAATTTTCTAGGGATATGGTCTGATTGTAATATTCTTCATTTTCTTTATAACTTCGTCTTCGTAAAAATATCAAAAAGTGTAATTTTATACGATTTTTCCTACAGTTCACAATCCCCATAGGCGCGCGTGTATCGTAGGGACAACCGGTGAATCGACGGAGTGCTCTTCATCGAAATACTACGTTGGTTGGTCCCCGGAAGTGGCGGGCGGAATTTAGCCCGAATCCTCGATGGAAGTCGATCAAATGCATATGAGCTGAGAGAGTGAAATATCAGTGTACTTGTACAGGCCCTTCTACTTTTTATAAATATTTCTTGTTGCTTTTTTTGTTAAGTTAATTTTTCCTGGTGTAGAGATAAGTTTCAGTTCTAATAATGCACTTCAAATACATTTTGGAGTGTCTGTTTGGGGCGATTTCAACCTGGCCCCAAAATGCTCGCAACGACAATACGGGGGCATGATGACCCCTAAATTTAAAAAAAATTATTTTTCTATTGAAAATTATCACAAAATTCACCAAAAGTGTGCACGAAAGCCTTCGTATTTCACTTTTAAAACTCCAAAAAGTGCCCAAATGACAAGCTTGGTCGCTTCGCTGTGTCGCTTTCAACTTGAGAACGTTTACGCGTCTGCTCCCCCCCCCCCCCCTCCTCCGAAAGAAATTCTGTATACGGCCATGCTCTAAAGAGCCTGGCACATTGATTTATGTATACTTTCATTTTCATTATTTTTATCTCATTATCATATCATGGCCTTACACAGAATTTTTACCGGGGGGGGGGGGGAGCAGTTAGGACGCGCGTAAAGTTTCTCAAAAAAATCTTGAAAGCGAGACAGCGACACGACCAAGCTCAAATGACAAGCTTGGTCGCTTCGCTTTTTCAAGATTTTTATGAGAAAGTTTACGCGCGTCCTGCTCCCCCCACCCACCCCCCCCCCACCGGAAAAAAATCTGCGTAAGGCCATGATGATAATGAGATAAAAATAATGAAAATGAAGTATACATAAATCAATGTGCCAGGCTCTTTAGAGCATGGCCGTAAACAGAATTTCTTTCGGAGGAGGGGGGGGGGGGAAGCAGACGCGTAATTAAACTTTCTCAAGTTGAAAGCGACACAGCGAAGCGACCAAGCTTGTCATTTGGGCACTTTTTGGAGTTTTAAAAGTGAAATACGAAGGCTTTCGTGCACACTTTTGGTGAATTTTGTGATAATTTTCAATAGAAAAACAAGTTTTTAAAAAATTAGAGGTCATCATGCCCCCGTATTGTCGTTGCGAGCATTTTGGGGCCAGGGTGAAATCGCCCCAAACGCCTCAAACAGACACTCCAAAATGTATTTGAAGTGCATTATAAGAACTGAAACTTATCTCTACACCAGGAAAAAATAACTTAACAAAAAGAGCAACAAGAAATATTTATAAAAAGTAGAAGGGCCTGTACAAGTACACTGATATTTCACTCTCTCAGCTCATATGCACTTGATCGACTTCCATCGAGGATTCGGGCTAAATTCCGCCCGCCACTTCCGGGGACCAACCAACGTAGTATTTCGATGAAGAGCACTCCGTCGATTCACCGGTTGTCCCTACGATACACGCGCGCCTATGGGGATTGTGAACTGTAGGAAAAATCGTATAAAATTACACTTTTTGATATTTCTACGAAGACGAAGTTATAAAGAAAATGAAGAATATTACAATCAGACCATATCCCTAAAAAATTGCTTCAAGAAATGTCATTATGAAGAGGAAATGGACAAAAATTTGTGAAGAAAAATCACGAAAAAGGAAATCGCGTCATGAATATTCATATCATGGGCGGTCCCACATTTGCATGTTATAGCGAGTTTTCCATTATTTAATAAATAATGGCATTATTTAATAAATAATGGTTATTTGTATATAAATAATGATTATTTGTATATAATGGCAAACTGTAAAAATTGTTTATAAATAATGATTATTTATAAATAATGGGATATTGAAACAAAATTATTATTTATAAATAATGAAGTAGATATTTCATTATTTAACAAATAATCTTTATTTATAAATAATGGAAAACTCGAACATTAAATAATGATTATTTATAAATAGTGAGAATAATGGTGCACTCGAAAAAATTATTTATAAATAATGAAGTAGACGTTTTCATTATTTAACAAATAATCATTATTTATAAATAATGGAAAACTCAACAAATTATTCATAAATAATGAAAAACAAATAATCATTATTTATAAATAATGAAAAACAAATAATCATTAATTATAAATAATGAAAAACAAATAATCATTATTTATAAATAATGAAAAACAAATTATCATTATTTATAAATAATGAAAAACAAATAATCATTATTTATAAATAATGAAAAACAAATAATCATTATTTGTAAATAATGAAAAACAAATAATCATTATTTATAAATAATGAAAAACAAATAATCATTATTTATAAATAATGAAAAACAAATAATCATTATTTATAAATAATGGAATGTCGAACTATTATTATTTACAAATAATGAAGTATTACTTGGAATTATATATAATTAATTAGAAATGATATTTTATATAATAATAGTTATTTACAAATAAAATGTAAATTATATATAAATAATAGTTATTATTTAATAAATAATGATTATATAACAAATAATTGTTCTATATAATATTGGTACATTCGGCGCCTCATAATATGGTGTGTATATATATAGAATTACGTTTCAATGAGAGAGAAGCGGTGGCATCGCAGACAGAGTTCAAATTCAAAGACACGATTAATAACACGCCATGTGCACACTGTGTATACGTGCAGCAATGTTGATTGATTGAACTAGTCTTGATACAGCTTCTTCCAGGCCCATAATTCCCCCAAAAAACTTGTGATATACCAACAACCAACCTGAATAGACACAAAAAGGCAAGATGAAGGTGAGGGAGCAAAGCAATCGATTATTACAATGATGTTGGGAAAAAATGTTGGGAAAAAATGTTGGAAGGATAGACTTAAGACCCCATACTTTTAAGGCGATTTTACATATTATACAGTCATGTGTGAAAAATTCTAACAATATAATATTCGAACACTAAAAAATCAGGCACAAAACGGATATTACAGATCTATGTCAGCATCCGAGAAAAGAAAGGTCCTATGATCAAATATTCCTTCTTTGCTTTTTTTTGCCATTGCCAGGAATTGCTTTTCTTGTTTTAACTTTTCTGTTTCTGCAAAGAGGACGCATTTGTAACAGCAGCCCATCTAAATGAGACGCAGTGAGAGCCGTCAGTGCATTGGTTAGGTGTAGGATATATGGGATACCTTTGCGATCTTTAGAAAGTTTAAATCTTAGGTAAAGTTATTAGTCACTGCAAGATCACCTCATATTCCATTACTCGCATGATGGTTTCTGTTTTTTTTTTAATATGTATATATTTTTCCCTTACTAACATCGGAATTTGAACGCATTGACTGGCGACTAGTGGATTGACTGGACCTTTTCAACACGCGCGAAGGTACTTGCTGTCAGGTGACCTTCTTGTTTCGAATACTTATGTGCAGATTCAGACTCTATTTAAGAAACTTTCTGTGACTTGAAAAAAATGCACTCACATCCCCATTATCTTGATATGATTATTGTGATCATTATAAGTGCAGTAATCCTAATCATGGACCTGTCTTTCCTGTATACAGTTTTGTATAACCTCCAGACAGGGGCGGATCCAGGATTTTCCAAAGGGGGGGGGGGGGCACATTTACCCAAGGAAAATTTGACGAGCCCAAAAAAGTTGTCACTAAAAAATGGACGGCATATTCCCAATACCCCCCCCCCCCAAAAAAAAAAGGTCCTCACTTGTGTATGAACGGCATATTCCCAATAAAACAATAAAGATATTTGCTGTGACTCAAAGGGGGGGGGGTTCACTTGTGTGTGACCGATCGACATACTTCCATCAAAAATATTGACTATGACTCTCAAGGGGGGGCGCACCATGTGTCGATCACGGGGGGGATGGGGGGGATATATCCCCCCCAATATTTCAAGTGGGGGGGATGGCCTGTATTATCATCCCCCCCCCAATAATTTAGGGTAGAAAATTTATAATAATGATGATGAAAAAATGTAAAGGTTTGATCATGATGATTATAGTGATGATTATAGTATGCCATCAATCAGTTTGTTTCCCTCGCAATTTGTGTATATTGTTATTAAATAAAAACATTCTTTTCCAGGACTTTTAAACAGATGGGTGGAGGTTCAAGATGAAAAAGAATGAAATGTTTACGTATATGATATTTTTTAACACATGACATAAAAGGACCCCGACGAAAAACAACTTTTGTTGATAGGGTGTTCCATCCCACCAGTGGTAATATGATCATATTTTTACAATTTTTAATAAGTGAAATCAATTAATGGTTTTAGAAAGAATAATCATTCATTTCTCTCTAAAGCGTATCTTCGGATATGAACATCGGATTTTTTCCCCATGTTATTCTTGTTATTGTTATGGACTTGAATAACTAAACTTGATTGGCTCTTTCTTATTTTGGCAAAAAGAAATCTCTTTTGAGTTTGGAAAGGGATGACAGTTTTGCATTCTATATGAGCACACTCATGCGGTACGTAAATTTCATTTTAACACATAATTAGCTGATATTACACACTGATGGTTCAAGAAAATGTTGGAGAAATATCAAAACATGACAGTTGAGTTTCGATTGTTTTTGTTTGTTTTTGTTTTATGCACTTATAAAGCATTTAAAACATGTTAAAATCGTCTAAGGAATGACGGTAAGCCCGATGGCGCACGAGAAGCCACACAGTTTGTAATTTGTGCTAGTCTTAATTTATCCAAATCTGCATTTTATCATCATGCATTAAGAAGAAAAAAGATATCGCCAGTCGGGTTAGATTTTAAGAGAGAAGTTGTATACATCATGCTCAATAAACAGATCACTTTGTGCATGGTCCAGACAATTTTTGTCATTTTTTCTTTCGTATGAGTTTAGAATAGGCTTACTTGTAACACAAATTGAATTTTAAAAAAAAATTATAAGTACAGTACACTGCAATAATGAAAGAATTTCCTAGAACACAGTGGCGTAACTACGGGGGGGGGGGCATGGGGGCACGTGCCCCCCAATCGGCTGGCCAAAAAAAAAAACGGGGAAGAGGAGAAAGGAAGAGAAACGTAGTGGGAATGAAGAAATTATTGTTCATTATAATATTATATTATAATAATGTTATGTTATAATACATAAGAAACATTTTTTCATAACTTTATTTTGCTCAGGCCTAGATTTCTTCATTGTTCCCGGTACTCGCATTGTCTGTTTAACGTTTTTAAGTCAATATACACCAAATATATTTCCTCGCACTTCGACTTATTATTGTTCTATGTAGTGACATATGGTTCTTTTTCATTACTACTTAAAGTGATTGCCCCATTTTAAGGTGTTAATATAAAACATTTCCTGTCCGTGCTTACGTTCGCACTAGTAGATTGGTGAGATATGACTGCTCTTCATGAATTCCTAAAAATCAGTCCTTAAAATGTCCCTTTTTCTGATCTGAATATCAACATTTTTCGATCGCATCATTTGTTTAGTGAAATACGTATCGTATGGTCTTAGTGAATTCTTACAAACATGCCTTAGAATGCCTCTCTTCAGGTCTGAATATCCTAAATTTTCAGCTCGCGCTTCGCGCTCGCAATATTTGATGAGTGAGATGCGTATTATCATGATTACATTGACTACAAAAAGTGCTTCATGTGTTTAGATGTAGCAAAATTAGCAAGCGCTTTGCACTCGCATTAGATGACTATGGTGAGATATGTATACTCTTAATGGATTCCTAAAATATAGTCCTTAACATGTCCTTGTTTGGGGTAAATATTTACAAAAATTTCAGCTCGCGCTTCGCGCTCGCATTGTTTGTTTAGCGAGACAGGTATGTATCATGATTACAAAAATTTGCTTATAATGTCCTTTTTTGGTCTGCATATCAAAAATTTTCAGATCGCGCTTCGCGCTCGCATTATTTGAGCAGTGAGATACATATCCGTTTAATGGCACTGTCCTTAAAATGTCCCTATATTAGGTCAGTATACCTGGCAACTGAGCGCGCTTCGCGCGCTCCTAAGTGACTCAAAAATTTTGCTGGTACCCCCCATGCCGTGACTCACGGTACGCCACTGCAAGAACACCATGCATATCAACCACTCCCAAATGTCCTAACTTGTGATTTTAGTGGGGGTAATGTTGAAAGATCCCCATCCACAAGAACATTTGTGTCAATCATCCCCCCCAACCAAGAATACCGATCGACACCCATGACCATAATGGTTAGTCGTGTGCATTTGAGTGTCCGAAAGTCCCCACACACAGCTTCAACACAGGGAATAGTGGTTATCATGAACGTAATATTGCAGAAATCCGGGTATATCTTTATAACTATTAATCTCACACCAGATTGATAATAGTGTGAAAATTGTATCCAATCCCATTAATTTGATGTAAATATTATTACAATTAATTCACCATTTACGTCGATCTCGCTGTTCATTCGAAAGTGTCCATGTTCACAACTCTTGCTATGGCAAACGGTCTAAAACCACCCATATTTTCAAGACGCTGGCACCCAATGGAATATCCCTAAGGGTCAAAAGGTCGAGATTGATTGTCATCTCAATGCTAAATAGATTACCTACAGTTTGATGTATAATACTTTATGACTGGTATAATGGTTACATCTCATTTTTCTCTCAAACTTTGAGATATTGAATGCAAAATGTGGCATATTTCTGTGTACAACGTAACGTGACTAACGTCTGATAGTTTCCGTTCCTAGACCCTTTTCATTTGAAACAATTATTACAGTCCAAAAAAGCTTAATTAACGCATATAATGTTGAAAGTAACAATGTTCTTGTACTCTAAAGCTTTGCCTACTGATATTTATGATATAGCTACAGTATGAGGAAGCAAATATCGAGTCTGGAATTGATTTTGATTTGCAATAGGGTCTGCGTAAGTATACTATATACTAGCAGGCTAGCATCGTCTGCTACGTAAACCAAATGAGCGAACATGACCGAAACTAACCATTATGGGGCAGGAAATGAATGCCCCCCTGGATCCGCCACTGCTGTCACAAAGTACAAAACTGCACAAATCAACGATTCATACAGACAAGGAAGTTATACACAAACACCCACGCACACCTAAACACATCTGATATCTAACTATCTGAAACTAATCGACATATTTATTTTTTTTCTTTTATCCTCTTAATCGAGGTATTTATTCACAATAACATGTACATATATATACAAACAATAAACAAATCAATTCACTTCAATAATGCAATAATTTTTTGAATATCACATTTTTTTCAACATTCCGAACTTGCTTTTTTGTTTACATAAACTTTCTAAATAAATAGTCATAGTAAGCTTGAATTCAATCCATAAAGAATTCGCATCATATCTTTTTCCTTTGAATATGCTTTTTATGTAATTTCGATAAATAACAAATTGAGCAATAACACAAATAAATTACACATAACATTGCTGGAACTTTGCAGATCATAACCTATGATTAATGTTTTTTCATCTATAGAAAAAGTAATCTTGAAAATATAAAATACCAACCTTTCTATAATTTTCCAAAAAAATCGAACATATTTACAATACAGTATGAAATGGTATCAACTTCTCCACAAATGTTACATGAGTTGTTTTCTACTACATGCCACTTAAATAAATTGCCTCTTGAGGGTAAAATCTTGTTCAAAAATTTAAAACTAAATTGTCTAATTCTGTTATCCACAATTAAATGCAACTTAAAATAAAATACATGGTTCCAATTAAAGGAAACTGGTAATGAAAAAAGATTAGACCAAAAAGATACAATGCCTGGTTCTTCCGATACCTCCGAACATAATAAAGAATATATCTTTCTTGTTGGTAAATAATCTAGAGTTATTTGTTCTCCACTTTTTAATGCAATTCGTTCACTTTTTTTTTAATTCGAGTAGATAATTTTACTCTTTTCTTTTGAAGAATTCCAAATAAAAGTATTTAACATTTTATTTAGAGATTTGATTACTTTCTGGGGAACTCTAATCACTTTTGCAGGATACACAATTTTAGACACCAACAAAGTTTTGATGATAATAATTTTTCCGAAAAATGTTAGATTTCTTAGTTTCCATACTCCAATAATATTTTGTATCTTATCTAGTTTATTTTGCCAATTATAATCCTCAACATCTTTCTCATTTTTCCCAACATATATACCTAAATATTTTATCGGTTATTCAGTACATTCTATTTGTCCGGGGACAATATCAATATTAAGCTTCAGCAGCTTGGTTTTTTGCAAATTAATCCTTGGCCCAGCATTTGAACCAAATAGTATTAATTCTTCCATCAAAATAGAAAGATAATTTTTATTTTTCATAAATATAGTTGTATCATCTGCAAATTGGGATATTTTTACTTCTACTTGATCATCATTCATCTGCGAAATCGGTAAACTGAGACCTTCAATTTTATGATTCTGTTTAATTTTCGTCGCCAAAACTTCTGCAACAATAATAAAAAGTAGTGATGAGAGGGGGCACCCCTGCCTTACACCTCTTTTAATTTGAAAAGTTTCAGAGATCCAGTCATGATTTAACACACGGCCTTTTGCGTTTTTATACGATTGAATCCATCCAATGAATGAATTTCCAAAATTAATATTTTTAAAAGGTAAAATAGAAAATTATGACTTATGTTGTCATAGGCTTTTTCAAAATCCAAAACATAATTATGCCCGGGGCTTTTATGCCCTGATAATAATCAATTATATCTTGCACCAGACGTATATTTTCGGCTGAAGACCTTTCTCTTATAAAACCTTTTTGATCGGGAGATACAATACTCGTTATTACATTTTGTAGTCGTTAGGCAAGAACTTGTGCAAGAATTTTGTAATTCACATTTAGGATTGATATTGGTCTCCAGTTATGAATGATGTTTTTATTTCCTTTTTAAAATAATAACGCCAACATGGCCATGTTTTGACTTGGAGACAATTGCTGCTTTCAATGTCCTTCATTTAAACTGTTCATTAACATAATCTTTTAGCTTGCTCCAAAAGCATTTATAAAACTCGATTGTGAGGCCGTCACTACCTGGTGATTTCTTATACTGCATTCTTGACAGAGCCTCAGCACATTCCTTTTCGGTTATATCACCTTCACAACTCGATGCTTCATTTTTATTTAGGATTTGTATATTTGTATGAAATAAATATTTTTCGTACTCCAAATCACTAATACAATTAAGGTTTTTATATAAATCATCATAATATTTACGTAATCTCTGCAATATTTTCACCTTATCAGTGATGGTTTTACCGTTGTGTTCTAGGCAATCAACTTCTTTCTTTTTTCCGTTTCTTTTTTCAAGGCCAAGAAAGTAATT
The DNA here is from genome assembly GCF_037042905.1 of Lytechinus pictus. Lineage (NCBI taxonomy): Eukaryota > Metazoa > Echinodermata > Echinoidea > Temnopleuroida > Toxopneustidae > Lytechinus > Lytechinus pictus. The sequence goes on from NC_087257.1 coordinate 18,223,928, forward strand.
TGTAGATTTTTCACCTTCCTCCATCCACTTCTCTCTCGATCTTATGTAAGCTCCTTTAAATTTATAATTATACGAATCATCGATATCTTTCCTTATTTCATTGATTTCTTCGACATTTCTATCATTAGGACTACTGTCCATTTCTTTGTTCAATAAAAAATATTGCTTTTCCAATTGAACAAGTTTTTCTCTCTTTTTTCGTTGTACATCTATAGCATATTTAATTGTATATTCTTTTATTCTAACTTTACACATTTCCCACTTTCCTTGAGCATCAAGGTTCTCATATTTCAATTTACATTTATATATTACATTTCCGATATTCAACCTATATATATCATCTTTAAGTAGGTCACTATTAAATTTCCAGTAACCCCTTCCTCGCACGTCGTTAAAAAGTTTTAATTTCAATGAAATAGCATTGTCATGATTGTGGTCACAATTGAGACAAGGTCTGATGGTTACACTTCGTAATTCCGAAGGTTCGTAATTCCGAAGGTTCTTTATTCCGAAGGTTCGTAATTCCGAAACACGTAAATTGCCTATACCTCGATGTTCGTTAATCCGAAAACGTAAAAGGGTTCGTTTATCCGAGCATTTTTGGCGTTATTCCGAAGGTTCGTTATTCCGAAGGTTCGATATTCCGAAGGTTCGATAATCCGAAAACGAAATAAGGTTCGATGTTCCGAAGGCTCGTTAATCCGAAAACGAAATAAGGTTCGTTGTTCCGAAGGTTCGTTAGTCCGAAAACGAAATGAGGTTCGTTAATCGTTTCCTTTTCGGACTAACGAACCTTCGGAATTACGAACCTCATTTCGTTTTCGGATTAACGAACCTTCGGAATTACGAACCTCACTTCGTTTTCGGGCTAACGAATCTTCGGAATTACGAAACTTATTTCGTTTTCGGACTAACGAACCTTCGGAATTACGAACCTTCGGAAATACGAACCTTCGGAATAACGAACCTTCGGAATATCCGAACCTTCGGAATAACGAAACTTCGGTATTACGAATGTATACGAGGTCTGATATCCGTAGAGAACATATTGGCTAAGGTCTCTTGAAATTAGCCAATAATCCAAACGAGAAAATAAATTGAGGGAATTTTGCCTCCATGTATTATTGCTTACATGCTGGATATAACTTTCTCCAGATATCTAACAATAAGTATATTGTTTTTTTAACTTTAAGATATAATCATCTGCACCATATGTATATAAAATTCCTTGTGTGTCTAATTTTTTAGTTTGAGCATAATTCCAATCTCCACCAAAAATCATTTTCTCATTTGGATTTCCAACGTTTTTAATCCAACTCATAACATTTTTATAAAATGAACCTTTATCAGATCGTTTGGTGGGTGCATAAATGTAAATACAATTAAAACATTCACCTTGACATGTGAAAGACAAATTTAGTATTCTACCATCTCCTTTAGCTTTGCTACAAATGTTCTCAATATGAAGATTATTTTAAATCAGAACTGCAACCCCTTTCGAATGGTTCGTTCCATGATTAAAATAACATTGGCCTTTCCATTCATTTCTAATTTTAGGTTCAAGATCACTTGTCCAGTACGTTTCTTGCAAAAAACACGATATCACTTTTCTGTTGATTTAACCAAAGAAAAATCTTACTTCGCTTGAGATGATCCCGAAGCCCTCTCACATTCAAGGATATAAAGTGCACTGAAGCACCGATCATTAAAAGTAGAGAATAAGATCAACTTTGTCTAGGAACGTATTCGAAGTTTATTTGATTTTATGTGATCCTTTTCGCCTTCTTTTTGCGGTTTTTTTACCTTTCGAAACAGCCTTTGGAACTTCGGATGATGATGATGTTGAAGGTGAGTCAACTTCGCTTTCGCTGCTGCTCACTTGTGCTTCTACGTCCTTATTCAACTGCCTTATTCAACTGTTGGAGATCGCTCCGTCTAACGCGTACGATGTCTGACGATTTGCAGCTTTACGAGGAGGAAGTGAAGATGTAGGCCTACTCGCGCCACTACGATCACTTTGCTGTGGTTTCGTCAGGAAATCCGCGAGGCTCTTTTGACGTTTCGCTTCTTGATGACTCGAAGAAGACTTTGTGTGGAGTGGTCGCTTCAGGGTCTGGAACACACGCTGTATCCATGGTATCACTTGATGCCGCCCAGAAGGAAAAACCAGTAAGACCAGTAAGAATTTTTACTGGTTTCCAGTAGAATTTTACTGGTTTCCAGTATATTTTTACTGGGCCAGTTGATTTTTAACTGGACCAGTAAAAATCAACTGGAGACCAGTTCCAACAATTGCATTCCAGTTGAAGCAATTAGTAATGCAGTTAAATTGTTTTTCATCAAACTGGTGTTTCTGGTCCAATAAATGGTTTCTAGTAGATTTTTACTGGTTTCCAGTATATGTTTACTGGACCAGTTGATTTTTTTTAACTGGACCAGTAAAAATCAACTGGAGACCAGTTCAAACAATTGCATTCCAGTTGAAGCAAAGTAGTGATACCAGTTAAATTGTTTTTCATCAAACTGGTGTAACTGGTCCAATAAATAATGACTTTATTTAAAGTCAGGTCATTTGACGAATTATGGAATATGAATCTTGCAATTCAGAGAAAGTTATTATCGTTATCATTAATTGTTATCATCATTCTTCTTATAATTATCATAATTATTATTATGATTATTATCATAGTTGTTATCATTCTTATTACTGTTATCAGTTATCATTGTTATTTTCCATCACATTTCACTGACCATGGTATATAACAAATCAAATGCATGTAATAAATTGATCCTGTAAGACCAGTACGAGGACCAGTTCAACCAGTTCGAGGACCAGTCAGACCAGTAGAAAATACCAGTAAAGACCAGCTTGAAATGGACACCAGTATGAAGACATGCAGTGATACCAGAAACAAGTCCAGTATAAAATTCCAGTAATTCAAGACCAGTTTAATTTTTAACTGGACCAGTAAAATTTTAACTGGACCAGTATGACCAGTTAGACCAGTAAACTGATGTTCCAATTTCCAGAGTTACCAGTTTAAATTCTACTGGTCTAACTGGTCCAGTGGAACTGGTTTTCCTTCTGGGCGCGATATTACGTAACACATTAGCAATTTCGTTGCCAGGGCAAGCCCTTTTCATGTGCCCAAACTTGCTGCACCTTAGGCACTTTACTTCACTAATACAGGTGGATGCATGGTGACCAACTTCTAAGCATCTCGAGCATTTCACCTGACTCCTGCTGAATTGCTGTGGTTGGCCATCATGGTAAACTCTACCGGTGAAGAGGTTACCGAAGCTCATCTTTCTTGGGAGTGGGTGGGTTGGAGGGGTGATGAAGATGACCCTATCCCCATTCAAACAATTGGTTAGCTGACCGTTGACCCGCAACCTCTGCCGATGAATATCTCCTTTTATTTCTTGCTTTCGTGCCAAGATCTCTCCTCTGATGACGTCATCACTTAAAGAAAGGGGGATATCTTTCACTACAACAATGGTAAGATGCTCATCCCTCGCCTTTGTAAAAGGATTGACGTCATGGATAGCAACAAAAGATCCACGCAGATCAAGGCCGTTTGAAATCAATGAAACTCTGTCCTCGGATGAGATTAGGTAGATTCTCCATAGGTGTCGAATTTCCTGAAAACCTGAGATATTCTCAGTTTCAACGACCTTTACGATACTCTTGTAAAGTTCCTCTCCCGAAAGTGGTTTCTTGTCTACGTTACGGATGTCGGTTGAACGTAGAAACACGGGCTTGGGACCTTGTGGAAAAAATGAAGGGAGTGGCGCGTAGCTTTCTCCGCAAACAGAACAATAATCCAAATTATACTCACGATGTAAATGTCCTATGATATTCCTTTAATTGTAAAAGTCCTTCAATATGAGAGAAAAATAATAATAGCAAAAGTCGATTTCCAAAGATTTAAGTTCGAATTGAACGGAGAAGAGAAGAGAGGCGTCGTAAAACCTCAAAAGCGCCCTCTTCCAAGCCTTCCTAATCGACATATTTTATAGCGAAAACCTGTCTAGATAAAGATCGATATATGCTCAGGCTGGCCTGACGTTCTGCTCATGCATGATTTCAGGTGACTTTAATTTCTTTCTGACAAGTGCTATACATGGCCCTGTATGAAGAAGGACGGAGAGGGACATGGTGGCAATTTACCCCTACCCCGCTCTCCGATTAAAAAAAAAAAACCTTTTTATTACAGATTTTCACACAAAAATGCTCATTCAGTGTAGACCGAATCCGCGCTGGCCATGTGGTGCCATGTTAAATTTACTTGCGAACGTCTAACCATAGAGCTAATAGCTCCATGGTCTAACATAAATTATGCCGTACTGCTATATGAAATTTCACGTGCAGCTGTAGGACTACTCAGAAGATGTGAATACCTGAATCATTATTCATAAGATTCGATTAAGAAATATAACTCCATTCTGATTGCATTTGATGTGGTAAAAATGACCCCTTGCCTTGAATAATTATTGATCAGGATTTGTAACTCTTATCTATTGCTTAAGTCACAAACCAATCCTTGAATGTTCAACTCTTAAAGATAAAAACCAAAAGATTTAGAGGTCCTGTAACACAAATGTAAGCGGTTAATCGCTAAGTGAAATGGCCTATCAAGATCATCGTTGCATGTGAATTTTGCTCAGTAGACTGACTGGGAACCAATCAGAATTGTTCTTTCAAATAAGCGATTAATCGCTAACCTTCGTGTTACTGGACCCAGACCTTAGAAATTAATTGTACTTTATCGAGTAAGAAATCTTGACACTACTTCTTGGAAATGCTGTAGGTCTGTAAACGTGCACCTGATCTGAAGGTAGGTCTATTTGTGTTTGAAATATAATATTCAAGTGGATCTTGATAACAATCAACGACATGAAAATAATTTGTTTTAATAGTGATTTATTTTCAGGTATTCGGTCATGCTGGCACCCTGATATATTTGAAGCATACACATGACACTTAATTCACCCTTCCGAATAGTCCATCCAGGAACGCCAACTTCCCTGGTCCATCGAAGCTTGTAGATCGGTGTCCGTAATCGAGGACCAATACACATCCTGAATCTTAGTCTACATTTTTATACAATGCGATTCATCAGCGACGGAGATCTACGGCAGTGGGTCCTGGGGCCTGTTGCAGAAAGAGTTGCAATCAATCGCAACTCTAAAAATCACGCGCAACTGGATTTTCAACCAATCAACAGCGCGCATTTGGGCCTTGCGATTGATTTTTTGACTTGCGTTTAAACGCAACTCTTTCTGCAACGGACCCCAGATTAAAGATGATATATTTTGGGGATAAGAACATCATGCAAGCAGATTTATTGCGTTTCAACACTCTTAAAAATGTTGGGCAACATACTGTCCACACAACAATTGGTTACAAATTTATCCAATTCTGGGTTTTAAACCAATAATGTGTGCTTCGGGTTAAAACTGCACAGTATTGGTTGAAAACTGACCAAAGTTGTATAAATTTTTAACCTATATTTGTGTGGACAGTATGTTGCCCAACGTTTTAATAATGGACGTTTTTAAACCATCTTCGTCTGACCGGGAAAAAGAAAGTTGCTTGAAAATCATTACAATATAAATCATAATTTATTTGATCAGGAAATTGATTAGAGTACATTATGGTCTTGGTCAATTTCTTTACAATATGGGAGATAATATAGATGATGTGCCTACATATTGTTTGATACTATAAAAAGTTGAAAAAATAATTATATATCAATTTTTAATTTCCATTTCGTTTGTTGATTTTGACAGGCACATGAGCTTGCAGTGCAGACCGGATGCGAGGTTCTAGTTCGGTTACAAGATGGAAGGGAGTCCCAAATTTGTAAGTATAATGTCACTGACAAGATGAGGAACGACTTCATGAGCTACGGCGTCAGAGCTGGACCTGGTGACCAACCAATGTCAGGGGAATCCGGATTACCTAAGAAGTACGTACATGACTTCACGTGTCAGGTGGCTTGTGAACCGATTGGACCGATCCCCTTTACACCAGAGCCAGGCGATCCGCAAGAGGCTGAAATAGTTCGAGTACAACAGAATCATCAACCCCCTGAGCCTGATTCCCATGTTAGTGACGAGTGGCAAAAGCTGTACTGGGAGAAATTTTGGTCTCAACAGTCGTATCTGGCATCCAAGGCACAGCTAAAAACAGCCATTAGCTTAGAGGACCAGAGACCAAGCACCAATGGCCAACTTACGCCTGTATATCCACCACTGGCGTAAATCCGTGTTGATGGGTGGGGGGATGACTGATATATTTTGGCATTTTTTTGCAATCATGTTTTTAGATATGCAAGGAATTGTCATTGATATGTCCACAGTGGGTCACGGCATTTGGGGGCACCAGCAAAATTTTTGAATCACTGAGTGAGTGCGCTAGTGAGGGCGCGAAGCGCGCTCAGTTGCCAGTTATACTGACCTAATATAGACATTTTAAGGACAATGTCATTAAATGGATATGTATCTCACTGATCAAATAATGCGAGCGCGAAGTGCGAGCTGAATTTTTTTTATATTCTCACCTAAAAAGGGACATTATAATCAAATTTGTGTAATCATGATAGGTACCTGTCTCGCTAAACAATGCGAGTGCGAAGCGCGAGCTGAAAACTTAGATAATTCAGACCTGAAGTGGGGCATTCTAAGGTTTCTTTGTAGGAATTAACTAGGACCATACGTATTTTATTAACCAAATGATGCGAGCGCGAAGCGCGAGCTGAAAATTTTTGATATTCAGATCAGAAGAAGGGACATTTTAAGGACTGATTTTAGGAATTCATGAAGAGCAGACATATCTCACCAATCCACTAATGCGAACGTAATCACGGACAGGAAATGTTTCATATATACGAAGACCTTAACATGGGGCAATCACTTTTTGAGTCATGAAAAAGAATCATATGTCACTACATAAAACAATGATAACTCAAGTGCTAGGAAATATATTTGATTTATATTGACTTGAAAACGGGATTTTTGGTACAACAGGATTATATATCTCGTTAAACAGACAATGCGAGCACCAGGAACAATGAAGACGTAGGCGCTGGGCAAATTATGTTTCATAAAGTTATGATAAAAATGTTTCTTATAATGAATAATATTTTCTTCTTTCCCAATACGTTTCTCTTCCTTTCTCCCTCTTTTCTCCTTTCCCTCCTTTCCCCGTTTTTTTTTTGGTCAGCCGATGGGGGGATGTGCCCCCCATGCCCCCCGTAGTTACGCCACTGTATGTCCATATGGCAAATACCCCTCCAATATTATTATCTTTTTTACCCTATGATGGTTTAATGGTTTTATTAGAGATTACATTCAAACATTTTTGACATTCCATCTTAATCCCTTCCCAAAGAACCCAACATTGATGAATTGGAAGAAACGGGGGTTTCTCTTCAATGTTATAATAAGGACATAAGTATTTCGTTTGGAAATGGTGAACTGGCTCTTTATTTGCATTTTATGATTCAATAATATTGTTTTATTTGTTAAGCGGTATTTTAGGAAGAATTTTCACCAATAAAACAACTATCTCTTGTGATTTTTTTTTTCATTTCTTTCGTAAAAAGTGGGGGGGGGGGGATGTTTGTACAGGCCATCCCCCCTCCTCGAAAAGTGGGGGGGATATATCCCCCCATCTCCCCCGGGATTTACGCCAGTGATATCCACCAACTTCATCGGTTCAGTCGGATGTACCCGTACCTATGGAGAGTCATGAGAGCAGAGATACGGCTCTACGAAATCTGAAGCAGTTGCACCTCCAGAGGATAATGAGGCGTGGGGCAGAACAGGAGACTCGCAAAACTGAATTTACTCATCAAGCGAATGACAACGAATGCGTTCGGGTTATTGCAGTCCCCCAAGAGCATGCTGAACAACGCAATGAATTTGTATATGTATCTCAACTAGAAAATTTTCAGCTTGCTACACGACACGACAAATGTCGCCATCAGAGCCGCGGTCATCGCAATCACACCCAGAATTTCAGCCGCAAAACAACTTGGAACAAAACGAAATAGCAACTTTGCCGATTATGACCCAAAAAATTTGTCCGTATCACCTGTTGCAATACAGCAACGCTATCTTTGTCGCATATGCGAACGTACTTTGTGTAATATTTACAACTTGGTTTCTCACGCTAAAATGTTTCATTCGACACTACCAGACTTGATTTTCTCCTGCAGTTCTTGTCCTTCTTATTTTGAAGACGCTAGATCACTCCACGATCATCTGATGACTCACGGAGATCTTGGGTTCTTTGCAGGAGCAGCATGCCTAATAAAAAGTCATGGTAAAGATAGACAAAATGTTGTACAACAGCGTCGATTCCCTTGTCCAGAGTGCGGGAAAATCTTCTCCAGGTTTGGCTTCATGCAGAGTCATATTGAGCGCGTTCATGGTGGAACTAGGATTGCTGCGTCGATAGACATAACTGCCTTATCCAAAGACACCACTGGTACTGCCGATGTTTCTATGGCATCCCCAATAGGACCTAACACAAGAAGCCCAGTCGAATTTGCCGGTAAACAAAAAAGCACATTTGCAAACTTGTACCAATGCACGGACTGCGATGAGAGGTTTGAAAGTCCCGAATTCCTCCACAACCGCGTAGCCAGGATTTCATTTTGGAGGGGGCGGTAAGTGCACGCGAAGAGTACCAACACTTACAGAGCGCTCCCTAGGGGGTGGGTGCAGGGAGGGGGAGTTTCCCCCTCCCGCGCGAAGCGCGAAGCTTTCGGTGTTTCATAAATTAAAATGAAAAGGAGCCGTCTATCTTGTCTCTAGTACCTGTTTCCAACCCTGCCTGTATCAGCTCCAATTCAGTTCACTCTATTGTGATTTTGAATCTTGTTTTCAAAAGTGATTGTGAACGCACAAAAAGGGATAAAATAAAGGAAATTATAATAATAATTACCCCGCTCGAAGCGCGGAAGCTCATGCATTTTATAATTTTTTGGCAAAGAAAAGGGTCCCGAAATAATGGTATTCTCTAAGTCATATTGAATGCTTCCCTCGGAAAGATCAGATTTGATTACAATTTAGCCACAGTGCATATCTTTAACTCGCAAAACAGAGGAGAAGATATGCCGGGAGGAAGATATTCTTCCCCGCGCAGAGCAATGAAACTCTGAAATCTTAAAGGTCGGACGTTTCATTACATGCAGATATCTCTATACCCAGCGGTTCTAATTCAATTGATTTTCTAAGATTATTTAACTTCATTACAAGGAAAATACCGCTCAAAAAGTTGAAACTTCTGTGATTTATTAAAATTATATAAAAAGGATGATGTATAATGTCTTTGACTAATCTTGAAGCGCTTCATTATTAACGATAAAGAAACTTAAGTGTCATTCAAAATTTCAAACTGAGGGCGCAAAATAGGACAGGGCAGGGAAATGACATGAAATTTACTAGAATTTGATTAAAAAAATATTGTACTTTTTTATTTGATACGACACGAATTTTATACCTTCTTTTTTTTTATTAGAAACCCGTTTGCCCCAAAATTATGGTTGTTAAATAATGAGTTGAAAAGCGGGAGAAGTTGCCCTAGTGGAGGTGACGGCAGAAATTGATATAAAGATTTGACCCGCCTGGAGTCAACCCGACCAGAAGTTTCGCGATCAATTTGAAAAAAAAAGACTTCATACACTTCGGCCTAACCTTACTCTAATTCCATGCCCTCATGTATACATTTGAACTTGAACTGGCAAGAAACACGTATAGCTGAGGTGGAAAAACAGGGTTAGAGAAAGGGTGGGGGAAACAGAGGAGAACTGCAATATTGTCATTTATCCGCGCGCAGCGCGGAAGCAAAATTCATATATATAAATTTAGAGCAAGAGTGAAGGAGTTTCTCTTTTTGAAAAAAAAAAAAAAAGAATAAAAGGAAAAACCCACAAAGCTACCTTTCTTCCCTTTCTTCCCTTCGCTTTTCCTTTTCTCCTCTCTTTTTTTCCCTTCTTTTTTTTCTTTTTGGGGACGTTTTGGGGGGGGGCGACCGCCCCCACCGCCCCCCCCCTGGCTACGCGCCTGATCCTCCAACAGCATATAAAGGAGTCGCATCTCAATCCGAAGACAAGTTCTGCACCTCCTTCGTTCACAGGAAATGCTGAGCCTCCGGAGCACTTTTTAGAAAAAATCAGCTCGCGCTTCGCGCTCGCAATTGTTATTTTTAAATTATTATTTTAACTGATATCAATGTCAAAACCTATAACGTCTCCAAATCAGCAGAATTGGGAACATAATGTAAACACCTTCAAAGAGGAAGAAAAGAAGTATGTTAACATAACTATTGCAATTACCACTTGATTAGAAATATATCGATCACGATCCAATACATTTCATTTCTGGAATGATATAAAAAAAAATTATTAATTTCGACAATCATGTGCAATCGCCCGATTGCAAATATCAGTAGTAGCAAGATCCCAACTGTTTTATTGGGCACCCCCTGGGTAACCTTTCCCACCTTCAGTGCCACTGCCAGACCTACACATCCAAACGTGTATGGGGGTGGGCTGCAAAATGCAGGACAGCGAGGACTGCGAGGTGCCCAAATATCCTCGTGCATTGGTAATTTTATGACCGAATGTATAATTTCTGCACGTTTCACATCATGTAAAAAGGCTAATTAATAATTGAAAAAATGTTCGCTCGCTTCGCTCGCTCGGAAATTAAAAACTGTGAAGTTTATTTGGGCAATTATTATCAGCCCCCTTGAAAAAATTGTGCCTATATACGTCCATGCCTACAACCCCTCCCCCACCTTGCTCATTCGTGTCGCTTGCCCCCCTGACGAAATATGCCAGGTACGCCACTGCATAGGTGGTATCCTTTCCGGTCTTTTGTACCTCCCTGTTTCTATGAGCGCTTAGTCGGAGCTTGGTTTTATATTATATATATATATATTCAAATTAACATTGTGTATAGACCATGAATATTTTTTCTCGCCTTATTTACATTTGAGTTGTCTAAAAGTTCTCAAAAGATTTCCTTTTCGATTAGAATAATCAATTTTGATTAGAATAATTCATTCGATGAGCGGCTATCTCGTCATTGGTAGTCCTTCACGGAGAGGTTTGGCATCCGCCACTATAGCCCTTCCAAGGCTCTACCCCTCTAGATCATGGCGACATCCCGGGGCGACATGTATTAAATGATGCATGGTGTATTTATCTATCCATTACCATATTTGCTAATTTTAGATCAAATATGCCTATAAATCATAATGAATGAATACATATTAAACTATATGGGAATTAGACTAAGTGTGAATTAGACCATATGCCAATTAGATGAAATGAAAATTAGACCAAGTGGTGTTAGGCCAACTGGAAATTAGACTAAATGGTCTTAGCCCAACTGCTCATTAGACGGATTGGATATTCGACCGAGTGGGTATAAACAAATTGGATATTAGACGAACTGGTTGTAGACGAAATGGGTTTAGACTATGTGAAATTGGACGAAATGATAAGTAGACCAAGTGTATTGGACCATCCGATAATCATTCACCAATAACAAGATCGTCAGCACGCGGAAAAGAGAAGCCATACTACAGGGGCGTACATGTACCCGATTGTGACCACTGATCTCTCCACTAACGGGATGGGAACAATAACGCTGATTGGCCTATTCCGTGTTGAAGCACCGGAAGTTGTACCTCCGCACGCCGAGTTCCCCAAAAAAGCCAAAATCGAAGTAGAGTCTAGATAGCGTTCACGGCAATAGTGTCAACGTGGCCTTGTCGATTTTAAATGAAAATTGAAATGTCTGCTTTTCTCAATTACTGCATTAGAAATTTTAACTAACGACTGGGATCTACGTTAGATGTTTGAAGCAAAAATGAGAAGTGTGTCTGTGTGTGCATGGGTGTGTGTATTTGTGAAGGGGGAGGGGGAGAGTTGGAGAGACAGAGTTTACAGCAGGAGTGATATTGTGCAAGAATGGAATGGCAGATTTAACTATGAACCATTGGCTGTCGAATTTTATGGTAACAAATTTTCAGATTTGAGTGGTTGTCAACTCCTGTGGTATAACAAATTCATTCGTTCAAACACTAAACAGTATCTTAATTATCCAATGTGGTATGAGAGAAATGTCTTAATGATGTCAGACTTATTTAATCCTCTTTTAGGTCACAAACTCTTTAAAGAGCTTGTGTTAGATTTTGGAATCCCCCAAACAGACAGAACATGCAGAAGGAAATATAATTTTTTAAATAAGTGCATCCCGGAAGAATGGTTGGTGAGTTTTGACCCTGATATTATTGGTGTTCATGAAACGATTGTACATAAATTGTTGAGTTATAAAAAAGTCCCTAAAAATTCATACATTTTATTTAGGGGATCACACACACCTGACAAAAGATACTCTTATTGGGATGAACGTTTACCAATACCAGTATCTATCGATTGGGAAAAGGTACACTACACACATTTTTTTTGTACCATTTATACTAAAAAATTAAGATCATTCTATTTTAAGATTTTTCATAAAGCCATAGCATTAAATGATTTTTTTTTATATAAGATTAAATCTAAGGATTCACCCAATTGTGTTTTCTGTGATAAAAGTGAGGAAACAATAGTCCACCTGTTTTGCGAATGTGAAAGGGTATTCCTATTTGGCAATCCCTTTTAACGAAAATTTCCCAAAATAATGTTCAAATAAATGGTTCTAATTTTGAAAAAATGTTCGGACTCCCAGCTGATAAGTTCATTTCATACCTTTTCTTACATTTGAAGTATTATATTCATACATGTAAATGTAAGATTAATCCTCCAAGTTTTGCTCTTTTTAAAACATTTGTTAAAAAACAACAGGACTTGGAATATTTGATAGCTAAGAAAAAAAAATAAGTTGCCCGCTCACTTTAAGAAGTGGCGATTCACCTTATAATTTGGTTGTCAAAAATGTCAACAGGTTACATGATAACTAACAATGTACATTTTGTATAACAGGCTTAGTGCCCCATTCTTAAAAATAATACTGCACTGTATTGGTTATATGGTTGTAGACATCAGATCCCATTTTTTCAGGCAACTTATATCTCAGTTTCCTTGATATACATGTTCGTTTAAAAACCTCCATAATTATGTCGTCTTGGATAACCAGTTGGGTTTTTTAATCAATGGTTGTTGGGAAACCATTTCATAATCATAGCTTGTATATTTTGTTTTGTCTACTTTATTTACCAAATCACCTATCTTTGTTTAGATAACACTGATATTAAGTCATCACTTTGCCACATTCCTTTTTTGGGGGGTGGGGGAGGATAAATGGGTAGAGGTTTTTTTTTTATTATTATGGTTGTTATTTTGTCTTTTTTGTGTAACTAACTTGTGTTTATGTGATTTGCAATCACCTAATAATCATTGGTAAATTTTGTGATTTATTTCAATTTGTTATAATAAAAACCGAAAAAAAAAACTATGAACCATTGGCGGCGGAAGCCCAAAAATTAAGGGGAGGGGGTCCACCTAAAATTTATGGTTGGACATAGGAAAAAAAATTGACAAGCAAAAAAAAAGGGGGGTTATCAACCCAAAATTTAGGGGGGGGGACGCAAGAAAAATAATCTTACAAGGAAAAAAAAAAAAAAAAAGGTTATCAACCAGAATTTTAGGGGGGACCACAACAATTTTAGGGGGGGTCCACCTGAATTTAGGGGGGGGGGGACGCAGGAAACAAAATTGACAAGCAAAAAAAACCCCAAAAAACAAAAAGGTTTTCAACATAAATTTTAGGGGGGTCCGTCCCCCACCTAAAATTTAGAGGGGACAAGACCCCCCCCCCGCTTCCGCCGCCTACGCTATGAACAAACTGGGGAGAGACTAATTGAAGAGGGTGGGTGTGATGGAGGGCGAGAGAGACTCTTAAAGGGCGAGTCCACCTCATGGAAAAGATGATTTGAATAGAGAGAAAAACCACACAATAATGCTGAAAATTTAATCAAAATCGGAAGTAAAATATGAAAGTTATGACATTTTAAAGTTTCACTTAAGCGATGAAATTGTCAGTGTTATGCTTGATTGATTTTTCTCTATTTATTCAAATCAACTTTCTTTTGGGGTGGACTTGTTCTTTAAAGGGGGTTTCAAGCCCATGCAGTGTTACAAGCCTGCATAACCTAGAAAGTCCTCGCCCTATCCCTAATATGTTATTTGGCAATGCCTCCAACTGAAAATACCCCTTGACAAGTCAAGGATTTCATCCATTCTTCCTCAGGTGAGAAAAACACCAACCCCTTCAAAATCATGTTTCCTAAATGTACTGGGAAAGTACCATGGTTTCAAGAAAATTGAGGATACTGGCACCTTAAATATATGAAGTTTTGTATGAAAAGCAATGAGAGCTTCAGTGTGCAGACAGCTAGCGTACCGCTCCAATGCACATGCAGTGGAGCGATCGCGTTCCTTTTGGGGGAACTGGTATGGCGGACAATAGAACTCGCGGGCTTCAAACCAAAGGACCGTCTCCGCATATCCAGTTAGTCAGTTACACCATGGACCTACTACTCTGAGTAGTATAAGTCCATGGTTACACGCATGGGCGCACTCGGAGAAAAGCGAATCGCGAGACCAATGACGAGCTCAGCGCTGCCGGGTTACGCTCAATGTATTGACGTACTGTTTGACCTTGGAAACGCCAGGTCGATCAATCCGATTACCTTATTTTGAATGGCAAACTGTCGGTCGAGTTGGAATTGATTCATTGGTGTGACTGCCCCACCCCCCCGATACACACGCCCGAGTGAAGCTCCCCCGTAGTCTATTGTCTGTTTGTTCTGTTATCTTTATTCAAATCATACATACATAATCTGAAAAATATCATAAAAATAACAAAAGAAATGAGTCATTGCAGCAGAGTGTACACAAAGTCAAATAACATTATAGAAACTAAGCCCGGGGGGGCCACTTACATTGACGAGTGGATACCATGCGCGACCAAAAAAACACGGAAAAAGGATGTCTTTTTCAAGATAGGGCACGTTACGTACGTACCGTGATAAGGGTGTCAAAAACACAAAAATAATGAAAAAAGGGTATCTTTTTCGCTAGGAAAGCTACGTGTTTAGGGTCAAATTTGCGGGGATGATAAAACAAAATTAAAATGTCTTATAAAGGATGTCCTTTTTGCCCCAACACTACGTGTTTTGAGTCCGATTTGCGCGAGTTGTGGAAGCTGGGGCCGTACTAAACCAAATGGTGTGTAAACTGTAAAGGTAAAACCGACGACCGATGGACTCGTGACATAACAATCAAATATCGCTGTATTTGTTTAGGGGTTCATTTCAGGGAATACTTGCCAAGAGTATCGTTTTGTTTCTGATACTTGTTAAGGGTAGGGTTTCAGACGCCAATACTTGTTAAGGGGTGCATTTTCAGAATTTGGAAAAATACGTGTTTAGGGTGCTTTTCGAGACCCCTTGGTCGCGCATGGTATCCACTCGTCAATGGAAGTTGCCCCCCGGGAAAATAAGATACATGCATGGGTCCGGCCGCGTTGCATAAAAGTTACAATTATGGGAAATTTGCAATTCAATAGTAACTATACCATGGCAACAAGGCTCAACAGCCAATCAAAATCAAGGATTCCGTGAAAGGTATACCACTGGATGGCAATGTTACCGTAACTTTTATGCATCTGAGCAGACCAGTATAGTCATCGTAAAATCACAGAAAATATGACTTCAGTGACTCTTCAACTGTGACATAATACAACATTAAAAAAAAACGATTTGCAGGTATAAGCAAACGGAATCAAATAAATTGAATGAATGTATTATACATCATCCCGTCCTATACATCCACGCATCGAAATATTAGCAGACACTGAAGACAGCAGGAAAAACACAGCGACAAAAAAATATATAAAAAAACAAAAAACAGACAGCATGAGAATAGAAGGGGAAGAAAAGAAACACAAACACACACACACAAAACGAAAGACGAAGGAAAGCAAAAGAAAGAGAGAAGAAGAAGACCCCCAGAGGTTACGTTATTTTGAATCATATTATGGCAAACTTTCAGTTGAGTTGGAATCGATTTCATTGGTGTGACTAACCCCCCCCCCCGGACCAACCCCCCCCCCCCCCTCCCTCCTCCTCTTGAATCACACGTCTGAGTGGAGCTCCCCTGCAACCCTGCCTGCCTGCATTCATTATCATGATTATGTTCAGCCGAGCAGATGACGAGCTCGTCAAATCCGAGACGGTACGACCGGCTGAAACTTACTGTTCATCATGATGTGATTCTGGAGGAAAGCCTGTGCATTATTTTGACGTTGGCTCGACGGGAAACATATAGGCCTATTAGTGATCGGGAGTATAAACCTACACCATCATTGCGATTATGAGAGGAATCCAATGGGAGGTATGAAGGTAACGTGTGAAATCAATTTCGTTTTTATAATAAGGTATATAGAATAAAATTTCAAGTGGGGAGACTCCGTGGAGACCCCCTTTTCATGATTGTATATCATGCAGTAATAGCTCCATGACTTTGTATGGTGTCGTGTTTGTTTGAAATACTATGCAAGTGAAGGCCCGGCAGGTTCTATGTGAAAATAAGGAGATACAGTAGCAACACAAACCATGGACCCTAAATGTACATGTGTAAATATTATTTTGAAATTGTAGGCGCAGATGGATAATAAAAACATAAATTTTAATGAATTAGATTTAAAAAAAAATGCTTGAAAAAATCAACGATAGGCTACAAGTATAAAATAATGATAAATTAATCGGATCTTTTCATAAAATTCATATCAAAGCGCTTTACAATGTAAATAATCAAAACTGTGGGGCTTACAATGAACAGAAATGAAATATAAATCGTAAAATAATAATAATTTATATTGTATAATATATCTCATATTTGTGAGTCTCAGCTAACAATAACGATGCAGAATTTCAAGCGGGGAAACTTCCATTTTGTCACTGGCGCATGAATATTATAAATATGATTTCCAAGACGAGTTTCTGTCCCAATGGACGCCTTTATGATTTGAACAAAAGAAAGGTTGCATGACTATGAAAATTGTAAAAGAGTAGTGGTTGAAACACACATCATTTTTCATACGTTGAATTCAATAACTCGATTCCATGAATATAGGCCCTACTGAGTACTGTTTTGAAAAGCCCAGAAGGAAAAACCAGTTGAAACTGGATCAAGTGTGCCATCCCTTACTACCACTGGCGGATACAGGGGGGGGGGGGCAACGCCGACCCGTGCCCCCCCCCCCCCCCCTTGAGAGGCACAATCAAAATTTGTAATGTGAAGTCGTTAAAACAGAAGTGTGCCCCCTTTTGAAAGTGAAGATTTTTCCCTTTTGGGGGGGGGAGGGGGGTTTGTAAAGTTTTTCCTCAAGAAAATATGCCCCCTCCCAAAAGAAAATCCTGGATCTGCCTCTGCCTATTACCTCGGTATTTGACCGATTCGTATTATTTGATTTTATATGCAGTCATACATGTTCTCCATGATAGGCTTATAAATGACACTCATTCGGATTGTCACAGGTTTCAGACTTTTGTTAGATTCTTAGGATTTTTCTAAAAGATGTTTCTTTAGAGAGATCTGAAACATTTCCGTTTAAGATAATACAGACTTACATTACATGAAAAGTCCAAATACATTAAGTATCTGATATATTAACTAGAATGTGTGGTATTATGTGGATCTCGAGGAAAGATCGTGAGCTTCATACAAAACATGACCTAAGCTGAGTTGAATATATTATCATGACAGTAATTATGGAGAGGCTTGCCGAAAAGGCTTGTATAATATACCTTATTAAATTTAACCAGCTACCCATATCAACACGAACACTGATCGGGGCCCCGTGTCTTACAAAGAGTTGCGATTGATCCGATCAACCTCAAACCATATATGGAAATCCATATTGTCATAATTTTTTTCTACGGGAAATTCTCACAATGTCCTAATTTGTAAAGGAAGAGGGGCCCACCCAATATTTCAAGGCAAATATGAATGCATGAGTATAAATCATATCTATAGAAAATATTTCATGAACACGCGTTTTGGATGTTGATGACATATTTCATAAACACGCGTTTTGGATGTTGATGACATATTTCATAAACACGCGTTTTGGATGTTGATGACATTGCTGGATTTCCATAGTTGAGGGGCCCACCCAACTGTCAAGACAAATATGAATGCTTGAGTATAAATCATATCTATAGAAAATATTTCATGAACACGCGTTTTGGATGTTGATGACATGCATTGCTGGATTTCCATAGATGTGGTTGATCGGATCAAAATTAATGTAACTCTTTGCAAGACAGAGCCCCGGGTTTAAAAATATACTACAAAAATGTATACATACAGTATTCAAACGAAATTATCGTATGTATTATCTCAAAGTACAGGCAATATAGCCCCACCAGGCATATATAGGCCTATGCAATGCTTATTTCTGGTGAATGCAAATCTGCAGATAGCAGACTGCAAGCGGAGTTGGATAGCAATAGCTTTCGAACGCGTCAACCACAATTTAATCAATAATATATTCGCAATACACAGTAGAATCGCTGTTGCTAGCTTCTGACCTTGGCCCGCAATATTTGCATAATATTTATAATACACAAACGATATACCCGCAACAAACTCATGAATTGTCATTTCATATTTTCATCAGTGTCAAGGAGATACATATCCGTGGTTTGACAACTCACCTACATTATAGCATAAACTGCTAAACCATAATATACGATGTACTGTATGTATGGCGAATATATGGACGGAGCTTGCCGTGACCTATATCGCTAATTATTGAAACGTCCAGGCCATGCAGCCAGCTGAAAGCGTTTACGCCATATTTTTGCGAACCGCGGGGTTGCAGCAATGGCGGTACATTGGCGTATAGTAAAATTCCTATAGTAGCTGTTCTGTCGAAAAAGTCGTCTATACATGCATGGCTCCTTGGTCTATATGTAACACTGTATATATATCATGCATGCAGAACGTTTGTGTTGTATTCAAAATACTTGAAAATGCTATACACCAAAATAATGATGTGTTTGTTTGTTCATTCATCTTCATATGTTTTTTTTTAAATGGTTGCAAATTGTAAGTTTATCCATGATGTCATGTTATACACCGTAGGCCTATTAATAATAATAGCCAATTTTTATAGAGCGCTTTTCCCAGAATGGCTCAAAGCGCGTTACAGCATATTATTACCCCGGTCATTGGATTCATTTCAATCCCGCACGAAAAGTGCACAATTTCCACTCCCTGGGGAGCATTCCTTGCATTCATCGCAGCCTCATTATGGCGCTGGCAAAATCAAACATACAATATCTTTCGCATCCTACCGGGTTTTTTCATTTGAAGTGATATTCATTCATCATCACGTGTTTTGGCCAGCAAATTGTAAGTTTATTCAGGACGATTGCGTTTTGAGCATTGCAGGTACTTAGAAATGTTCCACATGATATTTCATTTATTTATTCATTTTTAGTGTCCATTTATCGCCTCTGAGGATCATTTACACATGCGTGACAAAATTATTTCAAAATACTTGGCCCTAAACGAGTTTTTCTCTGTGTGCAAAATAACCCCCTAAACAACTTTTTCGCGGGCTTCAATTACACATCTTGGCCCCTAAACACATTGTCGCCAGAATAGGGAATAGAACCCAAACACTTTTCAGAAACGAGGAGGAAAAAGCCCCGAGGAAAAAGCTTGGGTGAAAAACATACCCTAAACACGTTTGGCTAGTCTAAAGAAAAAAGCTTTGGAAAAAGAACATACCCTAAATACGTTTGAGTCCGCGATTGACAGTTGACCCTAGTCTGTCAAAACCAAAGTATTGTTGCTGTGGTAACTGTCGGACCCCTGGGTTGGAATAAACAGGATTTGAGGTAATTGCCAATCCGTCCACTGCCAACTCGTCCACTCACCACATGGTCTACCTTCATTTAGTCTAATGCCATCCGTCCATTAACATTTCGTCTAACAACCATTTGGTCCAATCATCACTTCGTCTAATCACCAGCTCGTCTATTACCATTTCGTCTAATAAACAGTTGGTCTAATATCCATTTTCTTTTCCTTCATTTTGCACAATTAACACTTCATATATAGTTTAATTAGACCGCATGGTAAATGGCTATTGGACCAACCGGTTATTAGACGGAATGGCATTAGACTAAATGAAAGTAGACCATGAGTGGACGAACTTATGGTAGACCAAACGATAGTAGACGAGTTGGCAATTGGACGAATTGGCATTAGACGAATTGGAGATAAACCGTATTGGATTACACCCGACATATCCTTTCATGAAGTACTCCCCGACATTAACACTGTAAAAACTGTATTGTGAAGAATATCATACCACTGAGAGGGCCGACTAAATTACTACAGTTTTAGCATCATTGCTTTTGACCTTTTGTAGTAAAAGGATATAATTATAGTGAACCAGATTTATGCAATGACCGGTCGTCATAATGTATACGTGTCTGATTTTCGGCTGGTAGAATCGATATGTCTGAACAATTATTGATTGACAAGGAAAACAAAGAACTGAAAAGAAAACTCTGTGCCCCTGTACTGTGCTAGCTTCCTCGTGTTTGTCTTTGAAAATGTTTAGTGTAGGCCTAACCCTTAGACAGGCCCTCCTGGGCTTCACTAAAAGATATCGTCTTTAGAATCATTGTATATACCATTCGATTTCCGCACCTCATTTTGTACTACTCTCGTAGGGTCCGGTATGAACGCACTTCTAAGCCGTATATCCAGAGCAGCTACGACGCCCCCCCCCCCTGGTATAAGAAATGCATTTATACGACGTCCGCAGTCACAAAATACCGTGACAGAATTCTAAGTGGACAGGATTACAAAAACACATGTTTCATTTCAGAATCCCCTTCCCCAAATAAAAACGGGGCGTAGTAATGAATCATTGGAATAATGAATCATTGGGAAGGCACGACTTAGTACCTGCAATTAACAAATATTCATGTATCTGTTTTCTCCTGGCAGGATAGAATGGTTTGAATGGGCCGATTGATCTATAATTGTTCTCGCGAGGTCAAGCGTTGTCACCTGACAGTTTAGTACAAACCATATTACACGTTTCACGATAACAAAAGGGTTTTCCCTCATCACGCTAACAGAGAGTTTTTGCATTTACTATAGGGGGCAGCTCTCTGCAACCTAGGTCCATGCTGCAACCCACCAATTCCCTTGAAAGTGCAAGTCATATCACACTGACAGCTGTAATAGAGGCTTTTGTCGAAAGTTAGTTGATGGACCGGTGTAGCAGATCATCCGAAGATTTGCAAAATATGTCAGCTCTCCATTGTGAATTGCCTTGCACATTCAAATGAATTGCTAAGTTTCAGGGAGCGGCTCCGTAGTAAAATGCGAAAACTCTCTATTAAAGTACCATCGGTATAGCACAACGCGCTCTATGTATTTTTGCTGAAATTTGTATTTTTCCCTCTGAAAAAAGTACTGTTCGTTTCAAAGTTGAAAACAATGTGGTGGGGTTAGGGGTTACGCAATTGGTCATCAATACATGACACCATGCAACACAATGTCTGACTCATTCATTATTGGCCTGGGGCTGGTGGCTAAACTTGCCCCTATGCTCAACTTACCCCGGAATTCCCTATATACTTTTCCTATAGCTCCAAGGTCGCCACCCCCTTTTTTTACATCGATGGTGTATGCACATGGTCGGCGATTAAAGGATGGGGGCATCGAGGTATTACTTTTCAAGTAGTGAAAAAATAGATAGCAAAAAGAAGAAAGAAGAGTGCCCAAGAGTGCTATGAATGTGCAACTCGTTATGAAACCCGTGTACTTCAATTGCGATAAAAAAAACCACCCCCACTGTCAAAATTAGAAATAAAGATCAATCAAAATTACCTGCATGGCACCGCTCTTTGGTGTACACCGTGTGGTTGTGAAATGTTTTCAAGTTTCCTACTACATTTACACCCTCCAGTAAAATGGATCATGGTTGGGCTCACAATAATATTGTTGCTAGCATGAAACAACAAAAAACATGAAAATTAAGAAATCCTTGGAAAATAGAAAAAACAAGCAAATACACATGAAATTCCCATTATTTCATCTCAAATTTGCATTATACCGTAGGGAAATTTGTTCTTATTTGCATACAGTTAAAAACTTTGTTTCATTTGCTTCATTATGACTTCCTACAGTGTGTGAAATTTGGAGAAAAAAAATCAGCAAAGAATCGCGTATAAATTTCCTTTTTTATATATATATTTCTTTATTCAAAGTAAAGTAAAGTTAATTATTTTAGCTTTCCGATGGTTAGGGCACTATACTTATCTTAATTTGCATGCGTGTAAACACTCAATTTCAGACCAAAGATTTGCATAATAATTATGCCTCTACACCTAAATTGCGAAATGCGATAATCGGCATGTTCCTTTCATCAAATACACACCTAGGGTTGCAAAGGGCTGGAAGCTTAAATTTTGGGAAATTTCCATAGAAAGTTCGGGAACTTTCAGCTGCCGGGAATTTTCGGAATTTTCTTTTTTTTCATGAAAACTGATCGATTGTGTTTTAAATCCGAATATTAAATCTATATCCTCAAATATTGTACTTTCCATTTTGTATAAAACCATTTTTGATTCTTGAAACTGCGGCCAGGGTATAAAATACTCATTATTCTGTACATTATACATATACATGTTTCAGCCAGGAGTACCCCCTTTAAGGATTATCAACCAATAAAAAAGGAGAATGGAAGAGCTAACTAAAATGTGACAGTCCAAGTCATAAAAAATAACAAATAAGAAATAATTGATGTTGGGATGATTACATAATGAGAATGTTGAACTGAAGATATAGATGTGAGAATGGACTAGATGAACACAATCTGAATAAGAAAAGAATGAGTAATCAAAGTGAATAAAGGATGAATGTCAAAATGACAGTCCTACATAATGATGGAAATGTGCTTTCCACCAGCGTTATAAACATATGATCACAATGGTATGTACATGATCCAAGATCAAAACGGCAAACAGTTCACGCAAAACAGACTAACACAAATTATGATTCTTCACAAGAAGTCATGGCGTGTTAAAAATGTGATCATTACTTGCACAGCTAAATTAAACAGGACATAATATTGCATGTCATTATCTCTTTGATATTCATTATTATATTATAATTATCGTTATTATTTTTGTTATTATTATTATCATCATCATCGTCATCATTATCACCATTTTTATCATTAGTGGTAACAGTAGTAGTATCATAATTATTATTTGTATTGCCGTTATCCATCGCCTACTTGCATGGTTAGTCGGGACTATTGTAAGAATATTTTCTCCAGACCTAACACGTTGATTATACAAGTGAATGGATTTAGGAAAGAAAGATTGGCAGAAGCGTTACTCAAAGTAGTGCGTGGATTTTATACGGATCGCGGATCGATTGAATGAATATTTGGCATTTAGAGGATGGCTTGGATCTGTCACGAGTTTATTTGTTTTTGACAATACCCTCTGTTCAAACAGACAGTCTGTCAGAGACAGTAGTGGGTCCATGATCAGACAAAATCTCTAAAGATTACTTTATATCGCAAATATAATGATAGAAATGGATTCTACACACCCATAAACCCTTAATAGGAGTTATTCCTCGTCATTTTGGGGCAAGGGGTTCAAAAGTTAGGTTTTCGATCAAGATGGCATGTGGCGGCCATTTTGGATTTCTGCAAATTAGCAAAATTACCCAAACGACAACTTTGGGCAACCAAGCTGAATTTCTTATAGGACCCCATAGGAACACGAATCAAGAAAAAACTTCATCGGAAAGAATGTTTCTAGGATCGGAAAATGTCAAATCGACTAAAACTCTGTACCGATCGTCTTCGGGTCACACTGGCCTATTTACAACTGGAAGTAAAAAAAAATTCATTCGAGCCAACCCATTCTCAATTTTTCAATTTGATATAGGTGATTGTCAAACACTGATTCTAGGGAGGGCAACTACATTTATTCTAATTTGTGTCACTCTTTTGTTGTTACCTTCGATATTTTGTATAACCTCCTTTGAAACTGTCTTCCGTCTCTCCTTTTACTATAGTTTTGTAATATACGTATTGAAACTAAGTTACAGGGGCTTGCCTCCCATACAAGCTTTGCTTTTCTTGGCAAGCCCCTCCGTTCTGTTTTATATAGTCATTAGTCAAAGTTACTTTAATTCGCATTATAGTTCTCATTGTTTATACCTTCTAATTATTATGCATTATTCCAATTGATGTTGTACTTTAAATTTGACTATGTATTGTTACTTTGATTTTGTTGTGCTTTGTGAACGGAAAATGAATAAATCTAAATCTAAAATCTAAATCTACTGAACTTTCCTTTTTCCAAAGTGGAAAGGTATATCACAAATTTTGGAACTATTTTGACTGGCGGAAGAATTGGGGTCATTTTTACTGTGTCATGTGATGAATATGATCCATCGGGAGTAGTCTTCATAAATGCCGACATATTTTTTAAATGAACCGGTCGAGGTTCCCTTTTCTGGTCAGATATGGAATGTCAGATATAATTCTGTCCACTGGTAACATTCAACCCTCGAATTTCATCCTTACTTTTTATGAATGTTTTTAAAGTGCCACTTTAAAAACACGAGTCTATGGGAAATGTTTTCGGATCGCCTTGCGAGTTGCGAATCGATGATATGATAGCGCGCCGATCTACCATCTCGCACTGCACTCCACATCTCGCGAGCATTTACGGACGCTTTCGAGAATCTCCGAACCTGCTCCGAATTGCCTTGCTGAGACACCGAAAACACTCATTCTTCTGAATTTCCTAAATTTTTAACTCGCGCTTCGCGTTCGCAATATTTGATTAGTGATATGCGTATGTTACTCATGATTACAATGACTGCAAGTGCTTCATGTGTTTAGATGTGATTCTAACAAAATCGACAAGCGCTTGGCACTCGCATGAGATGACTATGGTGAGATATGTATACTCTTAATGGATTCCTAAAATGCCTCTGTTAGGTCAGTATACCTGGCAACTGAGCGCGCTCACTAAGTGACTCAAAATTTTTGCAGGTGCCCCCCCCCCATTCCGTGACCCACGGTACGCCATGGACGCTGCTTACAATACATGCAACATGAATCCTACAGTGGTTGTATAAATAGGTTAAGCAAGTGTTTGAAATCTTAAACAACAAAGATTATTCTTGTTTTAATTCTCAATAAATTAAACATGATTGTCTAACTTTTGAACAACGACTAGCTGCAAGGTTCATATAGTAAATAGCGTTGTATACATCTTAGGTTGTAGGTTAGAATGTTATATAATGACAGCCTGATAAAACAAGAAAAATAGCTTTATCAATGTGCATGGATATTCTTCATTCTCTGAAGCTGATTCTTTGGTTTCATTTTTCTTGCGTAAAATTGGGTGTTCTTTGTCTATCGGTCACTATAAATAATTCCAAAGTTTTTCACATGTTCAACCTCCTTGTTGTGGAGCACCACGTAGGGGCCTACGCATCTTGTTTCTGAAATTAATCACAGTTTCCTTCGTTTTTTTTTATATATTTAAATGAATTTTAAAAAGAATGAAACGCCCCTGGTCATGTACTGCAACAATAATTATGAATAAAAGTTATAACCAATCCCATGTAGTCTGCACGCACAGGCTCATGTTTGACAATTTAACCATGGAGCTCCATGCTTTAACCAATAACATGACTGGTCTAGAGTAACGACTAGACTCCAAAGACTCTGTCTGTGTCCAGCCACAGTACACAGTGAATCTAGTCTCACTACTTCAGACTCTGTATTATGTACTAGGCGAATTGCGAAAACCAAGTGTCAGTGTCTGCAGACTAAATCCGATGTATATAAAAACTGATAAACCACGATGGATGGTATCTGCATTGAAAAGTTGAAACAAAATTCAACGAAAATGAGCAAGAAATTTAGACATACTTCAATGGTTTACTTGTAAATCGTTTAATTGTGTTTGATTTGTTATTTTTGTTTACACTTGGTCTGTGTTGACCCAATAAAACATATAAATTTATACAAAAAAGGGCATACTTAGATGGAGTGGAAATTTTATATTTGCTTATCCAGAGAAACTTCAAAGATTAAAAGAATGCATTATCATAAATCCAAAACACATTATATTGCATTTTACGTATAGATAATCATGGTTTATGAAATGAGACTGAAGTGAATTTAGATTAGAGTATCTATTCAGAATTGTATTATTATTGCGTTTGATCTACTGTAGTTCCGTTCAGATTGGCAAAGGGTAACGTAGTTGTAAACCTCAAGTCCACCCGAACAAAAGTTGGTTTGAATTAAAAGAGAAAAAATCCAATAGCAGAAACTGAAAATATCATAAAAATCGGATGTAAAATAAGAAAGTTATGACACTCTAAAGTTCCGATTATTTTTCACCAAACAATTAAATTATGCACAAATCAGTGATATGCAAATGAAAAAAGTCGATGATGATTGTCTCTCACTTACTATTTATTTTGTTCTTTATTGTTTAATCAGATACATGCCTATATGTGCTTAGTATGTCATGAAATTCACGGCAACCAATTAATAACCTTTGCTGAAATCGTATGATCACAGCCGAGCCAACCAAACTGCCTGCATGAATTAATTTATTGTTCAGTGTTAATGGATCTAGTGTAAGTATAATTATGAATAAGGGGGAAAAATGGGGACATAGTTATGATCCATACAACACCATAAAACAAGGTAATATCATAAAGAGAATCCAGCTTTTAAACATGTAAAAGTAAATTTTAAAGTATATGTAAAATCAAATCATTGCTTCTGCGTACGAAAGATAGTTGAAAAGACATCCTCACCAGCCCAGGCTTGAGAAGAGAGGGAGAAAGAAAGGGAGAGAGGGGAGGGCGTTGACACCTCGATTTGTTTTTATGTCATTAAATAATAAATCTATAAGTCGGTGCTATTCAAATATAAATGCAACCGGGCACTATGCAGCGTATTTATATGTGAAGAGTTTGGAGGGGCTGGACGCACTATTTCGGGAAATTCCGGGCACGGGGATGCGACTATTATGCCTACTCAATCATATTGAAATACGCGATTATTGTGTAACAGATTAGGAGTGGAAATATAATATATGAGTCGACCAGCTGCAATAGGGCCTACTTAAATATGGAGGAAGATAACAATGTTGAAATAAAAGTTATATGCTTCTTTTATTAAAAAAACACGAATTTTTATAGGGGCGGCAACTATGGAGCCCCTCGGGTATAAGAGTGTAAAAAAAGACATATTAGAATACGTGACTGTGATACTAACTAAATGTATTCTGTCGTAATGTATATTTGCAGAAAGCCATTGTATCGCAACGGTTCATTGTCCTTGTTGTTTGTTTGCGACAAATCTAATTTCACAAAACACACTTTAATTGAATTAAACGTTGCCATCCTCGGTAGCGAAAAGTCATGAAAGCATGTGCCACTGTCATTTCTTTGTGCCGTCTCCAATATGCTGCTCATCATATTTTGGAGCATAATCTCTGCTGAATTAAGGTGAGGAAAACCACGGAAAGAGCCCCCATTACAGGTACAGTATAATTATGTCGGTTCGTAGACGAGGGAATAGACTGGGTTGGTCATTACATGTATTTAAAAAAGAGGATGGAGTACCATCTCATTCATTCATTCATGTTTGATACTACAGGAATAAAATATGTCAGCAGTGGCGGATCTAGGCCCGTGCCCCCCCCCTCCCCCCTTATTTATATTTGTTAGGGAAATATGTCGTGTAAACGTAAGTGAAGAGCCTTTTTTTTTTGCCTGCCAAATTTTTCCTGACATAAATTGTACCATACATTGGGTGTGAAGTCCTTTTTTTTTTGGGGGGGGGCTTGCTATTTTTTCTCTACAAAAACTGTGGAATTCTAAGGATTTACACATTTTGAAACTATTATATGTTTCGCCCAATAATATTTTAGGACAAAATAAGGCTTTGAGATATATTTCGTCATGTTTTTAACGTCCACTGTATGTGAACAAAGATATGAAATATTTGCAATTACATATTTCCAACAAAAATCATTTTTCAGTTTTCCCAGAAAACTGGCGGCATCACAGGTGGCTATATTAAGTAAAACTCAGTGTGGATTCGTTTTGTACTTCTTTTGAAGTGCGAAGCTACATGATATTCATTCGAGCCTACTCATTCTCAATTTTTGAATTTGATATTGCTGATTGACAAAAATGAATTGATATGATTGACAATCTAACACTGATTCTAGGGAGGGTAACTACTGAACTTCCTTTTTCCAAATTGGGAAGATCACCGCTTTGAAACTATGTTTTTACTAGGGCCATTTTACTGTCTTAAGTGATGAATTTGATCCTGCCAGGTGTAGTCTTTATAAATGCCGATTTATTTTCAAAATGAGCCGGTCGAGATACCCTTTTCTGGTCAGATATGGAATGTCTGACATATGTTATCCACTGGTAGTATACATTCAACCCTCGAATTTCGTCCTTGTTTTTTATGATTTTTTAAAAGTGCCACTCAAACGAGTCTATGGGAAATGTTATAGGCCTGTGTCGCCCCATCCTATGGTGACCAGATTTGGACCGTCGAACACTTGGATATCAGAGCAGCGGCGTAAATAAAATGTGCCAAACATTTTCAGAGGACTATATTTCTACAAAGCTACGAGCGAGCAAAAATATTGGCATTTTTAATACAAAAATCTAATTTGATAAAAGATTATGGCATAATATTTAGACAATCGTAATTATCATAGTTTATCCCCCCCCTTCCTGCTATGCATGAGAACAAAAAATGTAATGTTTGAATATTCTTACAAAAATTGTGGTCGTAACGGAACACTGGACAAAGTGGTGGAATAAGGGACTGTTTCTTGAAATCCGGGACGTCTGGTCACCCCGCTCTATTCTTTCATTAGAATGGTCAAATTTCAATTCAAGATATCAATTATGTGAGCATGCCTGACGTAGCAGGGTGCAGAAATGTTATAGAACAGTTCATAAAACTGTTGCCACAATAAACTCTGGCAAACCAGACACTAACACATTGAATGAAAAGCTCTATCGCCAGAGTTTTTGTTTTATCCAACAAGTCCCATATGACATTATGATAATATTTATTGCATTTATACTTTGAATGCATTAGCACATCATGTTGCTATTACAATGTACTTGGTCAACTTATAAATACCAGTAGCTCATGGACGCACAGTTGCTTCCAGTGGATCTAATGAAGAGCATCATTCAAAAGAATATCATTTAAGGGATGGTCCAGGCTGAAGATATTTATATTTTAATAAATAGAGTAAAATTCTCAAAGCAAAATGCTGAAATTTTTTTCAAAATCGGTTAATAGATAACGAAGTTATTAATAATAATAATAATAATAGGCTATATAGCGACATCTATCTAGAAATATTCTATTCCGAGACGCGTTGTTATTATTATTATTACCCCGGCTTTAGCTCGAGCTGCCTTTCAGCGCTCATGCATTCAAGGAATTAATCCTGCCGGGTACCCATTCACCTCACCTGGGTCGAGTGCAGCACAATGTGGATAAATTTCTTGCTGCAGGAAATTACGCCGTGGCTGGGATTCGAACCCACGGCCCTCTATTTCAAAGTCAGAAGACTTATCCACTGGGCCACAACGCTCCACAATTGAATTTTATTGAATTTTAAAGATTTCCATTATTCCGGTGAAACAGTTCTAGGCACGTTTTAATGAAGATTCATAAGGTGGGCTGATGATGTCATATCCCCACTTGTTCTTTTGTATTTTATTATATGAAATTAGGTTTATTCAAAAAATTTCTACCAAGAACTAAAACAATTGGATTGACAACTGATTAAGTACATTAGTTATTTATTACCGCAACTTATATCATCATAATGGAGACACATCATTTACACATGTATGAAAAATGAAACAATTATGATTTCATGTAAAAACAAAAGAAAACGGAAAGTGGGGATATTACATCATCAGCCCACTTAATGAATATTCATGGCGATGTGCGTTATAACTGTTTTCACAAAATATTGATATACTTTAAAATTCAATAACTTTGTTATCCGATTTCGATGAAATTGTCAGCATTTTGCTTTGTGAATTTTACTCTATTTATTTAGATATAGATATTTTCAGCCCGGACCATCCATTTGATTATCAAGACATCTAGATTGGTGCTTATCTCATTGAATATTATAACCATCATGCCCTTTGAGTTCAACAGTTCAAGGGACCTTCTTCTGATCATGCGGAGAAAGGTGACTTCGAACTGATATAGGGTTAGGATGAGGGTTGCAATAGGGTTTTATTTTAAGGTTAGGTTCTGGATAGGGTATATAGCGTTGAATCCATGCAGGGATGAATTTGGTCATTCTATTAATAAGTGACATTTACAGCGGAGCAATTGTCGCCGGAGCAAATGTCATGGAAACCTCGCTGTAGGCCTACATTCATGCTACAACATAATTTTAATGTCACAGCACTTTAATTTGTTTTAGAGTTATCTTTTAACGGCAAAGGACACGGTGTATGACTTTGAATATAAGTCTGGTGATTACGATGATGTTTGCATATCTGGAAAAATATGAAGTATGATTATACCCCAGGTAACAATACAGCGTTGGACAAACGTTGGATCAACGTTGGGAAATTTTTCCCAACGTTGCCTCAACGTTGGCAGGCAAATGTTGCTTCATCGATAGAAGTGCACGCGCATACATCGTCAGACCAACAACATTTCCAACGTCAGTTCAACGTTGTCCAGCAACAATGTTCCAACGTTGTCTGGCAACGTTGATCCAATGTTGGCTAAATAGTCAAATACAACATTGCTACAACGTTGGTAAGCAACGTTGCATCATCGATAGAAGTGCACGTCCATACATCGTCAGACCAACAACATTTCCAACGTCAGTTCAACGTTGTCCGCCATCAATGCTCCAACGTTGGTATAATGTCGGCTGAGTCATCAATAACAGCGTTGCTGCAACGTTGATGGGCAACGTTGAAGCAGCGATGGACGTGCACATGCATACATCGTCAGTCCAACTATGTTTACAACGTTGGTTGAACGCTGTCCAGCAACAATTCTCTAACGTTGTCTGGCAACATTGCTCCAACATTGTTACAACGTTGCTCCAACATTGCTCCAACGTCATTCCAATGTATTGTCGTGTTGGGATCGGTAATTATAAGAAGGGAAGCGTAATGAAGAAACTTTTTAGAAATTTATACAGTTATAACGAATGAAACTGTGTACAATGAAAATACAATTATACACATGTAACAGGCACTAAATTAAATACAGCCTCTCGCACTCTCTCATTTGCCAGTGGAACAATAAAGAAAATGGTTTCACTTACCGATCAGAGAAGATGTATCCAAACAATTATTAAAATTAAGTAAAATGAATAGCACAATTAAAGTGATGTGTTTTATATATTTGGGGGGAACAGTCAAAGTCATTCATTCTATATTTCAGGATTTATGTTGTTGTGGTGATCTGCGTCTTTGGCGATGGTGTCTTGTAATGCTTCCGTTTAATGTAATTTTCATTGATGTCCTTGTCCCATTGTCCCTCCGTCTGTATCGTCCGTCTGCTCTTTCGTCTGTCCATGCGTCTGTGTCCAATTGTATTGCGGCAATCGAAGTCGTCTTCGTTTATCGTAAATGTGTGGAGTTGTCGTGATCTTCGTCATGCATAGTTCAGGTTCTAACACAGTAGCTGATATCTTAATTGTCTTTTAATAAGAGCTATTCTCAGTCTTTTCTCGAAGCATATAGCCATGATCACAAAGTGTTTCTCAATTAGAAAACCGGGTTCTCCACCATGTCGTGTTTGGATCGGTAATTATAAGAAGGGAAGCGTAATGAAGAAACTTTTGAGAAAGTTATACAGTTCAAAGTCACAAAGTATTTAATTATCAATATTCAGCTACAGTTCAAAGTACTTGAAGATTCAGATATAATATGAGACGATGAATATAAGATAATTTAGAAGTATCAGATTGAGATTGTGAAGTTAAGATAATATTTGATGGACGTCTAAGTCTTGAAATCAGTCAGTCTATCTGGATGAGTGTGGGTCTAGTATTCTTCTGTATATTTTATATCTAATAATCAAGAAGTCTTATTTATATCATTAGTTTTGGGGGTGTAACAATTTCAGGTGGGAGTGATATAAACTTGATCTGATTGGTCTACAGGTAACTGTCTATCAAACTTTCTCTGGTATAGGGGTGTGGTGATGCTCTGTGTAAGTGACTGGGGCTGGAAGAGAGAGTCATACTTGTTCTTTGAAGTTAGCTGACGTCACTGAGGGTTGGTCTTTTTATGGTCAAGGTTTAGGAGTTAAATGGTATTGGGGTTTGGGGATTCTTAGATGACATTGGGGGAGTTTGTAAACAAGTGAAGGTGAATGACTGAAAGGATATAAGGAAGTTAAATACATACTACATAACAGTATGGCAGTAATTAACAAAACATTAATTGGTTTCAAGATGAAGTCCACCATTACAACTATACACTCTAATCTTTATCATCATCCTATTCTTATCATCCTACACCTATCCACTGAATCCTGTCATTGACTCCTATATATAGAGCAACTTTGCTATACTTGGAAGAATACAGTTAATATCATTTTCCACACTTAACCTTGAAAATTTCACTTAGAATAATATGTTTTGATTATAAATGATATGGTAATGGAGGCACACACTTTTCTGAAACTTTTCATGGTGGAAATATTGAATAAACATAAATATTATTATAAATTATTATAGCAATATTACCTATGATTTTGGTCATTTACTGATGTAATGAATATTCATGAGTGCATAATCATTATGTCCAGATGAGGCAGGTATGGCAGCGTTTGTCCAATGTTGGTCCAACGTTGGGTGACGTTGATCCAATGTTAGTCCAATGTTGGCGTAAACGTTGATTCAATGTTTGTCTATATCGGTTAAATGTTGTTGTAACGTTGATTATTTGTTGGTCTAATTTTAAACAAATCCAACGATGCGCCATCTCCATCAAACAGTTTTCAACACTGTGCCATCATCATCTGTAACCTGTTCATGATTCTGTCAAAAAACATTACAACTATACAGCTATTCATTTCTTTCCATTCTTTCTGTTAAAAGTCTCTTCACATAATTGAGAGGAATCAAGATAATTACGTGTGATATTTATTGAGGCCTTTGTAGCATTCAAACTTTTTTGACATCCTCTTTTTATCAAACAAGACTAATACCAAAAAAACATATGCATATGTAATAAGAATTAAGATGTATTACATTTTCTTGCGAGTTGCAACATCTGTTCATGTCTACAATTGTTTAATGACTCGGTATGCAATGCCAATAGCAACGTCAGCATCACAAAAACTCACATAGTGTAATTGCAGTTTCTCAGTATTAACAAAATCTCAAAAGGTCGCTTAACTTGGCCTCACTCATACCCCTTTCATAAACCCAATAAAACCTATCCTCCAATTAGCCGCCTAAGAGTAATGCGGATAATTCAATAAAAATTGCGTTCACAAACTCCGAAAATTATCCGCATTATTTTTACGAGCGCCCGTCCTGAAAAAGGCGGATAATCGTCATGACAACTGGACACGCCCCCTCCGATGCGGTTGTGTTGGAAAAGGGTGACCTTGCGACCGCATTATTTGGAAATACGTTCATAAACTCAAAATCTTGTCCCGATGCCGCTATTATGCGGATAATAGCAGCATCAGAATAATGCGGATAACTCTTGTCCTCCTCTGATTTTACGACCAAATTATGCTGCTATTAGCCGCATAATTGGGTTTTATTGGGTTTATGAAAGTAACGTAGCTACTGCCTACTGTAACTACAGGGCGCCTCTTTTTTATTAAGATAGAAGTCAACTGATATCTCAAATGCATGGCCATGGCCTAGTCTCGCTCGTGCCATAACTCTTAAATGATATTTCAGCGTCAAGTGTAAACATGCCTCACGTAGCAACTACAGGTTTGACTACAGTTGGAAAACACTCGGTCCAGGCTAGGCCATGCAGGACCGACCAGATCAGTTCAAGGCAGCGTATAATAAATAAGGCAGGAATGCCAAGTAGCAAGTCATTGGGTGATTTCAAGTACGGTGTACGGTGTTGAGAGCGCGAAAGGGCTGCTGAACTGAGCTCCAACACCAAGCGTAATATTATTTTTCATTGAAATGTATTAAAACTCTAATGATTTGCTCTCATCTTAAATGTAAAAGATAATTTAGGGAGATGGTTCGTCGTGTTCGGCCACTGTTCGTGAGCTACAGTTCATCAACACCAACACTGAACATAACCTTGTTCATTGAATGAGTGCACTGAACTTTAAATCACGATTCTCCCAATCCCTGGGGGTCGGTGTTGCTGAATGGGGAAATTGCACGTAGATTATCAACACCATGCAGCCGCAGTGCAGTGTTGGGTTCAGCAGATGACAATCAACACCAGCCTTCAACACAAACTGCCGGAAATAAACCATATTTTCCGAGGTCAATCTCAACACCAGCCGATTCAAGTACGGTGTTGTCACAACACCAACACCAGATTTCAACACTGTACTTGAAATTATTGAAATCACCCAATGACTGTTGCCTTGCCCTTGGTATCGCATACTCGTTCCCACTCACACGTATTGCGAGGTTAGTCACTCACATAAGTACGAGGTTAGTTAGTATGTTGTACTGTGCAGTGACTGGTGTTAAGTACTTACACGAAAATACTAGCGTCGGACTGTACGCGCACAGAAGCTGACTCCGGGATCTTTCGGAGGGGATCAACGGTTGCAGTTACCGATTATCTGCAAGTGCAAAGAAAATTCCACTGTAGATTGTAGGTCCTAAATATGCAGCTTATAAGTACTGTTCCAGATCACTAGATATTCAGGAATTTAATTGTCTATATCCAGTCCAAATTCTGCCAGATTCTTCAAGTTCAAAATTGAAGGAAGCAGACTACACAAAAGGAGTCCGACGTCGCGACTAATTATGCGCATCACAATAGTATGGTATTTTTAAATAGGCACATTTGATGCTTGTATTTCCTTCAATTTCTTCTAGTTATGTGACGGTAGGCCTATATATATCTCGTACTTACTGTGAGAGGCCTAGCCAGCTGCAAAGGACGAGGGTGTTTCTGGAAATTCTGGTCTTGAACTACATTTGTTTTCTTGTTTTTCTCCTTTATTTTCTATATTAATCGACACATTTGCATCCCCCGGTGCATATGCAGCCTCTCTATTTACCCCATCTTTATATTAGTTTTCCCCTTAGTTTTAGTTCCTCTTTCCCTTCCCATTATTTTCCTTCCCTCTCGATTTCTTTTCCCCTTATTGCTGGAGATACCAAGGGTGACATGGATAGACAAGCAAACTTACTTGATCGACCCCCCCCCCCCCCTTGGCCCCATTGAAAATTATGCAAGTAGTCGTCTGTATATCAATTCTCCAATGAACCAGTTTCTAACGTTCTCAACACTGTGTATATTATGCCGGGATATTTTGTTGACTGTCAAACAAATATCCAACAAACTATAGTTTCCAACATTGTGTCAATGTTAACTGTCGACAACTCTCCAATAAACTATTCCAATTACGCTGTCCACGTTGTGCCATTGTCCGTTGTGCCATCAAACTAGTTTCCAACTTTGTCAAAGTTGTCTCATTGTCGGTTGATCAACAACTTTCCATCGAACTGGTTTCCAACGTTGTCAACGTTGTGTAATTGTTGGCTGTTCAGCAACTATCCAATTAAACATGTTTCCATCGTTGTGCCATTGTCGACTGTCCAACAACTCTCCAACTAACAAGTTTCCAACGTTGCCAACGTCGTGTCATTGTTAATTGTTCAACAACTTTCCAGCGAACTAGTTTCCAACGTTGTGCCTTTGCTGGCTGTTCAACAACTATCCAATCAAACGTGTCTCCAACGTTGTGACATTGTCGACTGTCCAACAACTCTCCAACTTACTAGTTTCCAACGTTGTGCCATTGTCGACCGTCCAACAAATCTCCAACAAACTAGTTTTCAACTTTGTCAACGTTGTGCCATTGTTGGTTGTTCAACAACTTTCCAGCGAACTAGTTTTCAACGTTGCCAACGTTGTGCCTTTGCTGGCTGTTCAACAACTATCCAATCAAACGTGTTTCCAACGTTGTGACATTGTAGACTGTCCAACAACTCTCCAACTAACAAGTTTCCAACATTGCCAACGTCGTGTCATTGTTGATTGTCCATCATCTTTCCATCAAACTAGTTTTCAACGTCGATTCAACGTTAATCCATCAAGTTTTTCCAACGTCCAACGACTTTCAAGTTTCCAACGTAGAGCCAACGTTGGCTTGTTACCTGGTTACGTGATAATAAACGTGCAGATGCGTGGCCACTTCCCACTATTTTGGTGACTAGATAGAAAACGAAAATGAAAGGAGGGGAAGGATAACAAAATATGGCAAAAGGGCAAAGAGAACAAAATAGTGAAATTAATTAACCTTGATGTTTTTCAGAAATTCAGTAAGGCATAAACGTAATGTAATCTGTCTTTCAAATTTTAGTTAATGTTTTTTATTCTGTCGAATCTAAAGTTATTTGTGTTCTCACCTCAATCGGCCTTGACAAAGGATATAAATCAAGCATGAAATTTTCGCCCAAAAAAATCAGTCTCACAATAGACTCGGGGTGAGCTGAGAGAACAATTAAAGTGTCATTGAACACAATGGCCTCCTTAGTTGAAGTGAAACATGAATGCATTGAATTGAATTTATTAGAACGTCACTGGCATTCGCCAATATTTTGTTCAAAACAAGAAGTACAAAATAATACAAAACAAATATGCAATTCAAGGAATATATTAAGCAGATAAATGCCGTTGATTACACAAGGGTTGTAATATTTTCTGAATCTTTACGATTTTACCCATTTTACATGATTATTAAAATGACATATTTTAGCAAATCAATCTAATAAGTATTACAACGTGAATTATCTTTTTCTTTTACTTTACAATGTTGAATATTGCATCATCTTTGAAAGTAATTTTAAAGACTGTTCGAAATCATTATACAGCAGGGGTATATATGATATAATATTTTTTGTTAATTGTAACATAGTAGGCATAAAAAGCTTGACCCCACTAGTATTCTTTTTCATTGTACAAACCTTTTTAATTTACGATTTGAATTTCATTGATCAAAGATATACTTTAATTAACTATTTATCGGAGGGAACCCATACTAACAAGCTTTGCTTTCCAGTGGGTTCCCTTTTTTCATTTCTGTATATTATACTTTTGTGTTTTGCTATACATTGTAACTTTTGTTAAATTTTGGAATGAAAAAGAATAAATGCAATCAATCAATCAATCAATCAATCAATCAATCATTAATTTCTGGAATATTTTCGATATCATTTTTCATCAGTGTGCTATTGTCCACGTTTTGAGAAGTTTATTGATCTGAGATGCCATATTTTTTTTTTCATAAGGCATCCTTATTCTTGATAATTATGACATCTTCTTTCATTCTCATCACACCTGTAACCAATGTAACATTTAACAAGGATCTACATTTAATTTAATACAAGAAAGATATGATGATTTGTATATTATATATATTTTTAACTTTGCATCATATGTCTTATTTATTGAAGGAAACCTTCAATAACAAGCTTTGCTTTTCAGAAGTTTTATATTTCATTACGTTATATTATAATTGGCTTTACTTTGTAACTTTGTTGAAATTTTGAAATGAAATAAAGTCGTTATCAATCAATCAATCAATGAGTAAAAAGGTTTTTATTGGTAATCTCCATCTTATCGTTTAAGTAAAAAGAAACACAGTTGAGGACACCATTCGATCTCACAACTACTGAAAATTTGCTCGCTTACTTCGCTTGCTGGTCAGTCCGATTCCGGGGTCCGACTGCAATTTAGTAGTTTATGTCACAACAATACCAAACAGCCATCAGAAATATTAATAATAATAAAAAAAGCTCGTGATAGGTCTTCACTATTCCCAACAAATATGATTGTGTACATAGCCGTTGATGAAAGGGTGCCCCCAAACTTGGGAATTTTCTGCATCGTATATAATCCTCCTTCCTAACCTACTCGGACCGCACCACTGATGTAACCTATTTGAATGGTAATATCTGAAAGTACAAATATGCACCACAGGGTAAAACACCAGAATTTATAGATGATAAAATAATGAGTTTTTAGTTCTTTATTCCAGCTCTGGTTATTCTAAGAACCGGCATCGATAAGTTTCTAGATCTGTATCGAAGACTAGTCTACGGAGAAAAAAAATATGCACCCTGATAATGGTAGAGCACATTTGGACAGAAGCTTATAATATGTAAAATGAAAACCTGAAATAATTTTGAACATCGAACATACGTCGATTATAAAATCCTGTAACGTATTTAAA
Source organism: Lytechinus pictus (assembly GCF_037042905.1). Classification (NCBI taxonomy): domain Eukaryota; kingdom Metazoa; phylum Echinodermata; class Echinoidea; order Temnopleuroida; family Toxopneustidae; genus Lytechinus; species Lytechinus pictus. Next base: position 18,262,508 of record NC_087257.1, read on the forward strand.
TGGTATGCATATTATCTCGAAATGCAAACAGACCTCTTACAGAAGAACGCCTCGATGCTTAATAATGATTTTACTTTTTTAATTGTTCTCTTCCAGCTCCGACATTCTAAGAGCCTGCATCAATGAGGCTAAGGATCAAGTCACATGGATCATCCTTTGTGGTAATAGTTCGACATCAGAATGGTAAACTGCTACTGTAACATGTTGTGCAATCGAGGCGAAGACAAGAAAATGGAAAATGGAACTGCGTTGGGTCACTTCAAACCGATTCCAGGCGAGCCAGACGGCCCCGAACCGACCCAAATATCCGATTCCTCCGTATCTTTGTGCAAACGGTTATGGATTGATCCGATGTACTTCAGATGGATTACGACAGTCGTCTGGGCTATCGGTATTGCGGTTACCTTCGGTGTTGTTGGGGATTTCTCGATGTTTTTCATCTATCTGGAGCGAGAGTTCGAAGCAAGCGTGACCAAACTAAGTGAGTATGATTATCTTGTATGATTCTGCCAAAGTTTGTGTTGGGTCTTTGGACGGTTTTCTATAAGAAGTCAAAGGATCATGTTGCAATGAACTGCTTTAGTTTTATTTACTGTTTGAAGTCGCTCACAAGGTCAGTTTGCCGCGTAAAACGGTGCTCGTCCCTGTCACAATCAACATGGTGGGTGTTTCATAAAGCTGTTCGTAAGTTACGAACGACTTCACGAACGACTTGTCTCATTTCTTGTGATTAATGATAAGCACCATCGGGATTGATTTGGTTCCTAAAAAAGGATCACCAGTCGATCGTTCGTAAAGTCGCTCGTAACTTACGAACAGCTTTATGAAACACCCACCTGGATAAAGCAAGCCTTATAATTATAGTCCATGGTTGCTAGAATGGCGCCATATATTTCTCGGTTTTCTTAATGCCTCGTTCCCATCATGCCCATTGTCGGGATTGTCGGGATACCAGGGGAGTGTTTCATCAACATTTCCGTCCGACAAGTTGTCAGATCTGACATCTTTCCTTGATTTTGATTGGCTAAGAAGCACTGTTACTTTGGTTACTGTCGGATAAAGTGGGACTTGTCGGATAAAACGTCCGACAAGTCCTTTCATGAAACGCTCCCCTGTACTCCGTGTTGGGAGTACAGGTATGTGTTGAACTGGCATCATAACTAAGGAAGTTTATGGATCTAGTTAATGCCATGATTTGCCTTCCGTAACTGATCGCGAGCATTTTTGTCTCGCCTGCATAGCAGAGCGACACTATAGGCGCCGCTTTTCCGACGGCGGCGGCGTCGTCAACATTGAAATCTTAACCAAGGTTAAGTTTTTGAAATGTCATCATAACTTAGAAAGTATATGGACCTAGTTCATGAAACCTTAAACATAAGGGTAATCAAGTATTACTGAACATCCTGCCTGAGTTTCGGGTCACATGACCAAGGTCAAACGTTACTTAGGGTCAATGAACTTAGACCATGTTGGGGGAATCAATATCGAAATCTTAACCAAGGTTAAGTTTTTGAAATGTTGTCATAACTTGGAAAGTAAATGGACCTAGTTCATAAAACGTAGATATAAGCGTAACAGTGTATCACTGAAGATCCTGCCTGAGTTTCAGGTCACATGATAGGTCAAAGGTCACTTATGGTCAACAAACTTTGGCCATGTTAGGGTTATTTGAGGAATTGTCATCATAACTTTAAAAGTTTATAGATCTAGTTCATGAAACTTGGATATAAGAGCAACCACGTATCCCTGAATATCATGTGCGAGTTTCAGGTTACATGACTAAGTTCAAATGTCACTTAGGGTCAACGAACTTTGGCCATGTTAGGGTTATTTGAGGAATTGTCATCATAACTTTGAAATTTTATGGATTTAGTTCATGAAACTTGGACATAAGAGCAACCATGTATCCCTGAATATCATGTGCGAGTTTCAGGTCACATGACCAAGGTCAAAGGTCAATTAGGGTCAACGAACTTTGGCCATGTTGGGGTTATTTTAGGAATTGTCGTCATAACTTTGAAATTTTATCGATCTGTAAGAGCAATCAAGTATCCTTTAACATCCTGTGCGAGTTTCAGGTCACATGACCAAGGCCAAAGGTAATTTAAGGTCAACAAACTTTGGTAATGCTGGGGGTATTTGTGGAAGTGGTATCATAACTTTAAAAGTTTATGGATCTAGTTCATGAAACTTGGACATAAGAGCAGCAGTGTATCCCTGAATACCCTGTATGCATTTCTGGAACATGGCCAAGATCAAAGGTTATTTAAAGGTCAATGAAATCTGGCCGTGTTGGGAGTAAAGGTATGTGTTGAACTGGCATCATAACTAAGGAAGTTTATGGATCTAGCTCATGAGACATCGACATAAGGATAATCAAGTATGAATGATTGTTTTGTACATGTCTTAGGTCACATGATCATGGTCAAAAGTCATTTTGGGTCAATGGGCATAATATTTTATTATCATATTATTGTTTTCTTCTGTGAATAATATTCATTAGCTATTTTCAAAGGAAGCACTGCTGCTATATCGCATTGCGTAATGCAGGCTAGACTGCCAGAGGCGTGACCTATTGCGATCAGTACGATTGCCACGACTAATCTGATACGATCGCTACGATTATTAAACGATTAAGATCTCCGTTTCAAATTCAATCGTGGGGCGAATTGTTAAGGTGGGAACTAAGGTATGGGGAATGTTAAGGAGCTCATAATATAGTTGTGATATGTGTCGTCGGTATACGTCATCTCAAAATTGATTCTAGTCCGTTACTTTTTTTTCAAACAGGTTTACTCGGTGGTCTCCCATGGTTTCTCACCTGCTTCTTCTCTCCGCTCGCGAACCAGATCGTGAACTGGGTCGGCTACCGCTCTACGATGGTAGGCGGGTGTTTCATCTGCTCGATCGGGCTGTTCACCACGAGCTTCATCCACGAGCTTTGGCCGGCCTTCATCACGTACAGCTTGATGGTCGGCGGGAGTGCGGTGGTCGTCTATACTGCCGGTTGCGTTTATATCACGGAATATTTCGATAAAAAGCACTGTTCGGGGCCCGTCTCTTCAAATGGACTAGCATTTGAAATATGTGAGTTCATATTCTTTAAAGGGTCCCATGTGACACAGGTCTCCGGCTACTAATAACCCCCATTTAAACACGTTTACTGCAAATCACACATCCCTTTCCGAGATCAGTGGCCCAATTTAAAAAACACTTACAACTATTTTTTTTTTCACTTTCCCATTATTGCAACTACCATAAAACCTTTTTTGTAATTGGCTGCATCGCCCGTTGCCATGGTTGTTACTATAGTTGTAACCCTCTATGAAACGGGCACCAGAAACTTCATTATTTTGATCACTTCTTTTGAAGTTCATGATCCAATGAACAAGAGCTTTCGTGATAACCCCCTTCATTTCGGATTTTAGGAACAACATGTATTTTAGAAGTAACACCCTCCTCAATAGTTCCCTTACGAATTTTTACTCGAAAAAGAGCCCATTTCCCTATCTCGATGAAGGTAGGCAAGACGACAAAAATTTTCCTTAATTTAATCTGGATGATAATAATTAAACAACCAATCACTCTCTTTTATGCCTTTGTCTTTTCTCTCTATCTCTCTATCTCTCTCTCGTCCATTTTCTACCTCGTTTTCTTAGTTTTTTTCCACCCTCTACTCCCCCCCCCCATTACTTGGAAATCATAGAGGGCAGTCGCCCCTCACCCCGATCCCCTCCAGTAGTATTGCCCCTGAGAATAATGAACCATTCCTTGAAACCACGATGCCCTTGCAATTGATTTCATCTTTTCAGCTATCCTCGTCTTCAGTCCTGTGATTCAGACCACAGCGAGCACCTGGGGCTGGCGGTGGTCGATACGTCTTATATCGTTTTTCTCCTTGTGCGCCACATTCCTCTACATCGTATTCATCCGCAAACCTCCAAAGGACATGTTCGTAGACGACGATGACTACGATGTTGTCGACGACAAGAAGGCTATGCAAATGAAGCTCCGTGATCGTGAAAAGGACGAGAAAGGCGTAGATGGTGGAGTTGTGGATGAAGAAGGACAAAGGCAAGAGAAGGACGAAGGGGAGACGGGTGAACAAGAGGAGGAGGGGAAGGAGGAGAAGAAAGAAATCAAGCATTGGAAAGCGTCGTTTAGGAGATATGTCGCATTGCTCAAGATGCCGGCCTTTTCACTTTTTCTGATTGGAACAGTCATTTCATTCACAGCCCTCTCTTTCAACCTAATAAATTTTGTGAGTACGGAACCGCATATCAATTACACCCCCCCCCCCTTCTGTGAAAAAAAAGGGCAAATAGATCCATTCCCTCGATGATGTTTTCCATTTTTACAGCACTATCTTTCGACCTTTATCAACGTGGTAAGCTCGGGTTTAATTAGATCTACCTAATTATTCCGGCATGAACGTCCATCCAATTAGCTAATAAGTGCTCCTACACAATGAGACCTTGGCCGCTCGGGAATACCTACGATCATAGTAATTTTGTCATTATTTTAACTATCATGGAAACCTTGATTGTGATTGGCTACTGAGTTCTGTTACCATGGTGGCAAAGTGACCATAATGATGATGTAAAACAGGCTCCCGGTTGAAGGTGCTCAACGAAGATTATTATTTTCACCAATTCAGCGTAAATATATACAGGTCTATATTTTGTTATGTATTCATTCTTTGTATAATGCATGGACTATTGTATGTTGTTTGTTTTCGATCAACGTAAACATGTATATTTCAGTTATTGGCTGCCAATCATGCAAATTATATCAATGATCCATTTCTATCTATTACTCCATTACTACACTATACTATATTCTATACTATACTATACTATACTATACTATATTATACTATACTATAATATACTATACTATACTATACTATACTAGTTTTAAGATGCATGGGTGTAGAAGTCGAGGCCGACAAGTGATTTGTTCCGTCAGTACTTGTGCACACGGCTGTTTTGGAGGCTTTGAATCAGACTACAAATCTTGGGCTTTCAAGTTTGAAAAATCGTTCTGGTCGAGACTCGAGTCTGCGTCAATGGGCTCGACTGCGGGATAGGCTATTGAACCACTTCAATCTAGCTGATCGGTGGGTCAGAAATTATGCTTTATCTAACCTTTCGTGTCGGCATGAATATTCATGAGGCGTAGTCTGACTAATTAATAAACTTTATTTATTATATCGCCATTCCCATAGAAAAAATTACGGCTACGATCTACTGCCCTCTCGCGTCGGGTACACAAGTACTGACGGAAAACAATCGCGACCCGAGTCATCATGAGGCTATACTGAAGAAAACAAGGGTCAACTTGTACGAGGGACTCGGTCAGAGTCAAAGGCCAAAGCTGGCAAAATGTGACATCGACTATACATCCCCAATAACATCAACAAAAATGTGGGCCTTTTCAACAAAAATGGTGATGATACTATTTTGTGCTTCACACATTCTTTTTCCACTTAGGGAAGTTACCTGATTTCGGTGGGAGTGTCGGATGAGAAGACAGCGCTGTTTCATTCATTCATGGCCGGTGCGTCTCTGGTTGCACGAGTCTCGGTTCTTTTTATCCACCTCCTCCCATTCTCAATTCTTCTAACCTACCCAACCATCTCCGCCATCAGCTGCGGGGCATCAGTTATCATCCTCCTAGTAACCCCTCAATGGGTGTTCTATTTATATTCCATATGTAAGTTGTTTGCCTTTTTGTGTCGGTACTTCTCAGATCATTACGTTACCTTAAGACGAGTCTTTTCAATTGTTCCTACTCGTAATTTTTTCCTTAATTTATCATAGTATCTGTACTTTTCTCTCTCGTTATTTCACTACGCCTTGCGTGGCTATATATACTCTGCAGATTGGATTTGGCGCATTACAAATCCCATCTATTATTATTATTATCATCATCATCATGATGGCTAAACATACTTGGCCAACTATTTTGGTCCAAATACTTGGTCAACTGCTATTTTGGTCCGAATATTTGGTCTAATATATCAATTAGCTCAAAATTAATACTTGGTCTATTATCAATTTGGCCAAAATTTTGGGTTCAACTACCAAGCTGATTCAGATACTTGGTTTAACTATCATTAATTGGTGTAACATTCATTGGGTTATTATATAACTGTCATGGTGAAGTCTATTAAATGCCAAGGTTGTCTAGTTTCCATTTCGTCGTATTAAATGTTGTGCTAACCTTTTTGCACTAAATGCAATTTACTGTTGTTAGTAATACCAATTAAGGAGATAGGTGATATCTCCTTGGTAATGACTATATGCAGTGATAATTATCATGGTGAGGAGGAGGGCGATCGAAGGCAAAAATAATGTTGAATGGTTTAGCGGTAACCAGTCAAGTGAATTTCTTCATTCACTGGTCGGGTCAACTTTGTTTTCTGTATATAGGCCTAGTGCCACAAGGATCGGTGTTTTTTTTTTAAACCAATATCTGATTTTAGGCAACGACTTTGTAGCGATAACATTGCAAATTAGTCCTCATCATCACAGTTGATCAATTGCAATTTACTTGAGCCACTTTCTTTTCACTTCTCAGTGACAGGAGCGATGCGTGGCTTGTATTTCTCGCTGTCAACTGGTATGGCAGTGGAGCTCAGCGGGAGGGATAAAGCTGCCGAGGCCTATGCGTTGACCTTCGCTGCGTGGGGCATCGGCAGTATCGTGGCTGCAGTTCTACCTGGTGAGAGCTTGTCCGAATCGAGGACAATTAATAATGATCAAAGATGAGATTCTTCCTCATTATATTCGGCATTACAATCCATCATTGTGTGTTTACAAATTACAATGTTTCCATCAAAAGAATGAATAGCTGTATTATGAGTTCGATCAAAAAAAAAGTGAACGAGCAAAGCGAGTCAGCCGAAAAAACAAAGGCAACTTCACTTTCACACAGTCAGAAGTGCGCGTATTTGAGATTCGCGCTAGTTTCTTTTAGTGACCGCGTTCAAATTCATTTTTTTTAACGTCGGGCCTCTGATCAGTTTCATAATTCAATTGCCGTTTTCTTGTTTACTCTTTTTGTTCCAGCTATTACCCATCGTCTTACCGGCTCTTACAAGGTTTCCATGATAATGTGCATCGCCTTCTGGGGACTGTCCGCAATTTTGTTCTTGATTGTCTACCTCTTGAATAGAAGAACACAGCGGAAACGATTGTCCTCCAAATCAAGCGTTGAGGGCGGTAAAAAGGAATCGTTGTTGCCTTCGAGAGATGTCCGCAAGGAGCTGATAGTATCCACTGCGTACTCTCCCCTCCCTGACCAAGATACGGCAGTGGTTTGAATCAAGGGTCGATCATTTCCAAAAACTTCTCCCATCAGTGCTTTCACTTTCCAGAATGAATTATCCTCAGAAAACACGTGAAAATCAGGAATTAAATAATGATGATAATATAATAAATATATATGTGTTCTCATGGACAATTGTTCTCTGATGAAACTTTAATTGAAGTGCATACTGACCTTCCTCGGACATCCATGACAGACGAAGTTATATAATGTAGTAATATCGATATCAGAAACTTTCAAAAAGTTCAAGTTCGTTACAGTTTTATAGATTTACGTATATATTTTTTTTAATTGAGCTATAGATTTAAACATATTCCATGCGGATATTCATGAATTCAGGGAAAACCTCAATATTATTTCCACATTTTTAAGTGCTTAGAACAGGCTACTTTGAATATGCCTTTTATATTACACACACACCCACCCCCCCCCCCCCCACCCCAATATACATGTTCGGGTGCACTGTGAGTGTGTTTGTTGGAAAGGTGGGTACATGCATGGGTGCGAGTGATGGGGCGTGTGTGTAGTGTGGATGGACTCACGTAGCACGTCACGGCGCGCTACACGTTTTGAGTACTTTCGTAAAAACGCTTCCTCCATTTTGTTAGTTTGCACTCCGGTAAATCACGAAAATTCACAGTTTGGCACATACGTGACACGAGTCTTTACGCACAGTAATTAGACTAAACATGACGTCACACACCAAAACTTTGTAGCGATAACATTGCAAATTAGTCCTCATCATCACAGTTGATCAATTGCAATTTACTTGAGCCACTTTCTTTTCACTTCTCAGTGACAGGAGCGATGCGTGGCTTGTATTTCTCGCTGTCAACTGGTATGGCAGTGGAGCTCAGCGGGAGGGATAAAGCTGCCGAGGCCTATGCGTTGACCTTCGCTGCGTGGGGCATCGGCAGTATCGTGGCTGCAGTTCTACCTGGTGAGAGCTTGTCCGAATCGAGGACAATTAATAATGATCAAAGATGAGATTCTTCCTCATTATATTCGGCATTACAATCCATCATTGTGTGTTTACAAATTACAATGTTTCCATCAAAAGAATGAATAGCTGTATTATGAGTTCGATCAAAAAAAAAGTGAACGAGCAAAGCGAGTCAGCCGAAAAAACAAAGGCAACTTCACTTTCACACAGTCAGAAGTGCGCGTATTTGAGATTCGCGCTAGTTTCTTTTAGTGACCGCGTTCAAATTCATTTTTTTTAACGTCGGGCCTCTGATCAGTTTCATAATTCAATTGCCGTTTTCTCGTTTACTCTTTTTGTTCCAGCTATTACCCATCGTCTTACCGGCTCTTACAAGGTTTCCATGATAATGTGCATCGCCTTCTGGGGACTGTCCGCAATTTTGTTCTTGATTGTCTACCTCTTGAATAGAAGAACACAGCGGAAACGATTGTCCTCCAAATCAAGCGTTGAGGGCGGTAAACATATGAATTTGTTGTGTTCACTTAACGCGCACCGTGGCAAATCCCCTATTCCGGCGTCAAAAACTTGACAAAATAGACCCATTTTCGGCTCTTTTAACTCATATCTCAAAAACCGCTCGAGGTTTTTCACGGGTTCAAACGGTTTCTTAATCTTAGACTTGTTCTACATCTCATGATATCTGTCATTTTATATTCTGATTAAAAAAACAACCGTGTTTTTTTGACTGAAAATACACATTTTCTCGTGTTTTTGTGTGAGAGAAGCACTTTTTGCACTGTTTTGGGCTCGATCTTCTCTTACAGCGTCTGACTTTCGTATCAAAATGTATCAGTTCAAAGACTATCAGATAGACAGGTTGTAACTCTTTCTTGTGATATAAGGTTCAACCTAATTGGTTGAAAAAAACCGCCGTGTTTTTTAGGTCAAACTTTACAATCCAATGAACTTTTTTTTGTATTTATCACGCATAATCTACGTCAATTGATTAGTCGCACTGCGCACGATTGTCTATTTTAGTATGCCTATCAACTATTTATACTCTTTCCTCTCCTATCAAAAATTGAAAGGGGGTACAATATCCTCGTCCTAGATATAAGAAGAAGAAGAGAACATTTCCTTTTCATTACATGTAAAATCATGCCCATTCTTGAAAAAAAAACATTCGTCACTTCTAGGTTAAACTTTACTATGCAATTAACTTTTTTGTTCTTATCATGCACAATATCCATTAATTGGTCGCACTGTGCTCGTTTGGATTTTGTTATACGATGTTCAACCTGGCAGCAGCGCGTTTTGCGTTAGATTTGGAAATCCTCGTTCCCAGACAGGGATATGTAACATGCAAGCTTTTCATACATATAAAATTCATATTGATTGATTAATATTTAGCTCCGTCAATTTTCACGTTAAATCATGCTTGTCTCATTTCAAGAAGCCAAATCCAGGATGAATAATGTGTGCATACCGGTGCATATACGTATACGTGCAGCGCATGAACGGTGTATATATACACCACACAATACGCCGAATACCTTTCTATGCAATAATCACGTACACACACAATGTGCGCAGTCGTAAACAACGCGTCGCTAAGACAACTGAACCTGAACTCGGGAGTACATCGAGGGAAGGAGTACAGAATCAGAGAAAATTATTCTCACTTTTTGGTCAGAAGAAAACATTTCCTTATATGTCTATATCTTAACATAAACAGAAGCTGCTCCGTTATCCTTATGTCGTACCACAGTCAATATCATAAACAAATTACAGTGATTCTATTTTGTCACAATTAATAAACTTAATTAGGGCAATTTATGCACCCCCAGGAAGTAGTGTTTACGGCCCGGCCTATCTCTACCACACAGACCACACAGACTTCGCACAGTTCGGTCAAGGCGGTACGCGTATCATTAACTGCCAAATACAGCCGACCCAAGCTGAATAAAACCTTCATATTAGGTGAACAAAATAGGGGGTAACAAATTCATATGAAGGAATCGTTGTTGCCTTCGAGAGATGTCCGCAAGGAGCTGATAGTATCCACTGCGTACTCTCCCCTCCCTGACCAAGATACGGCAGTGGTTTGAATCAAGGGTCGATCATTTCCAAAAACTTCTCCCATCAGTGCTTTCACTTTCCAGAATGAATTATCCTCAGAAAACACGTGAAAATCAGGAATTAAATAATGATGATAATATAATAAATATATATGTGTTCTCATGGACAATTGTTCTCTGATGAAACTTTAATTGAAGTGCATACTGACCTTCCTCGGACATCCATGACAGACGAAGTTATATAATGTAGTAATATCGATATCAGAAACTTTCAAAAAGTTCAAGTTCGTTACAGTTTTATAGATTTACGTATATATTTTTTTTAATTGAGCTATAGATTTAAACATATTCCATGCGGATATTCATGAATTCAGGGAAAACCTCAATATTATTTCCACATTTTTAAGTGCTTAGAACAGGCTACTTTGAATATGCCTTTTATATTACACACACACCCACCCCCCCCCCACCCCAATATACATGTTCGGGTGCACTGTGAGTGTGTTTGTTGGAAAGGTGGGTACATGCATGGGTGCGAGTGATGGGGCGTGTGTGTAGTGTGGATGGACTCACGTAGCACGTCACGGCGCGCTACACGTTTTGAGTACTTTCGTAAAAACGCTTCCTCCATTTTGTTAGTTTGCACTCCGGTAAATCACGAAAATTCACAGTTTGGCACATACGTGACACGAGTCTTTACGCACAGTAATTAGACTAAACATGACGTCACACACCAAAATGCACCCGCCCAAAAGTCGCAATGTATGTGTGCACCAACACATGCAAGTCTCACCCTTTAAATAAATTTTCTTGTTTTCATTTCATTTCCGGAAAGTGGTTACCTATGAAGCAGTTTAATCTTTGATCGTAACCTGCCATTTGTGTTTCAGTAAATTTGTTCATGTTCGTAAAACGAGAGAAATTACGGCTGTGATATGGAACCCCTGTAGTTTTCAAATTCGATTCACAAAATGTAGCTGTCAGTGCCCGGTGGTCGGCCGTACGGTAGGCCGTGCGAGGGTGTTAGTGTTCTCAATGACAATTTACATTTATTTTGTTAACGTTACGTGATGATTCGCAGATTGCTTAATTGTAGCATTTCATCGAATTGTTGGATCACATAACATAATTAACTCTTCGTTGATTAATTTAGGGGGACTTTTTAATGAATTTACGCAAAACATACATACGCGCCGTGACGTGATTACTTAAGCAAAAGTTAATCGCCAGTGTGTGTGGAATTGTGGATGTGATGTGGGTGAGTGCGTGTGTGTGTGGTATGTTCCGGCGTGCCTGTGAATCTGTGATTTATCTCGAAAGCCAGCATTTTCAAAATTCGGGAGGTACGTGAGACGCTGAAAATCTGAGTCTCAATTATTTGCATAACAGGGTTGGACTCTTTCTTGTACTCTACCACAAAAATGCCAATAAAACCTTTATGTCCATATCTTTTGCTTTTGACGAGATGTTGCTTGCCTACATTACATTTCAGCTGAGTATTGTTATTTATATGTAATTTAAATCAAACATGTTGCCAATACTACAAGCATTCATATATTGTTATTGCACGCCTTTACCATTTATTTACAACATAATAGAAATGTATGGAAATTAATATTATATATTTATATACATTAACCATATATTTAATTATTTTATTTGTTGATTTTATTAGTCAGATCTTAATTTCTCTCTTTTGGTAAAATCCTGTTTAAAGTTTAGTTTGATTTTGTGTTAATGAAAATGCGATATGATAAATTACGCTTTGATTAAGATACAGTATTTATGATATCTTTCATGAAGGGATTAGCTATAAGATTAAAGAAACGGACAATAGTCAATATGAATATTTGTTCAATAATGTATATGTTAACCGCTTAGAGACATCGTTGCGAACTTGCAATATAAATGCGGGTTATTATTATTATAATTATTATTATTATTGTATATCTTTATTATTATTAGTATCGTATATTCTATGGTTATGTAATGTCCCTATTATTTGGGGGCGTCGCGACGCGTCGTGATCTAGTGATCATGACTCTCGTCTTTCAATCTGAGGGACCATGGTGTGTTTTCCTTCAGCAAGAAATTCCTCGAATGCCATGCAGAGCGCCTGTATAGGAAGCACGGCTATACAACCGGGGTATTAATAATAATAACATTATTGTAATGCGCATTCGAGTATATACATATATATATATATTGTGCAATATAAATGTACAATTACTGATTTAGAAGAAAGTCATCCTGAAACAAATTAATATGCCTCTGGTCGAAATAGGAGATGCTCTATGGGCCATATGGCATTGTATTTAGTTCTCAATTGCAGAGGTATATTTCAAAGTTCATATTTATTTTTTCAGAGAAAATAAAAGAATTATCGTTCTTGTTGCGTAATTGCAATATTTGGATATTTGAATAGTTTCGTGATTTATAGTAGAATGGTCTATTTGGTGTAAAATCATAGATTCAATAATAAATATATAGAAATGTGTGGAATATACTGATTTTTTAGTGAAATATATATATTTATATACGATTTTGTAAATTTAATTAACTTGCCTCGTTTCTATGAGAGATATTGTGAGTTTACTGGTTGAATATTTGGAGACAAATCTTGTGTATATTGAGTTCTAGGAGATTTATTGTTTTTTATTCTTCATGTACATCGAAATGGTTTATGAATTATTTTTCCAATATGATGAATGATAACGTGTTTTTAATGTTAGAAACGGAGCACATTGATCTATGTAGATCTGATATAAAGATGTATAGGCATGATCATCCCGAACCGTGCACCATTCTAATTATTGTGTAAGTGACGGAATCAAAGGAAAACATCAGACCGTCACCAATTCAATGACCCTTTCTTTTTTCATTCATGATATTATGAATGATATCGATATGAAATTGATGATGCATGGTTCTATTGTCTGCTGAGCAAACCCTTCACCATGCTCACTCGAGTTAAGGGTCTGAATTGCAGCCTACTCATGCCTTGTGTACTGAAGGCCCTCGAATTGAAACAGCAAGTTTTGTATGTGCTAGTCTTTGCGTGGAGACACACTTGTTGATCAAAGTTTCAATCAGGGTCTGTGCCTGCAGACTAAGATGGTTCCGTGCTGATTGAACCATGGACCTATGAAGAGACGGGCGATTAACGCGAGCATTTCTTTGATCCAATGATAGCCACCGTCACCTGGTGATGATGTGCATGCGTACATGTGTTGTGACAATAGCAATCACCATGACTCCAAGGCGTATTCTGGTCACTTGAAGACAGAACAGTTTCCCTGTTCTCGATTTCTGTTGGCTAATACCCTTTTTTTCAGCACAGTGTGCCTTTCAATCAACATATCTTTCATATTTGGAGCAGCAAACTTGGGAAGCAGACGATTTTTGTGATATAAAATATGATATATCCGCTTACACGGACCTATACTCGTTATGTGCCACGTATATCTGAAATATTATGGAGAAACCTGGGAAAATTGAATTTTAAATTGTAAACGATTAATCAAACAAAATTGTCTCTATATATGCAGACATTTTCTGAAATAAAACAAATGGAACTTAGATTACCAAAGGTAAACAGGAACTGCACATCGATTTTCTATGATTTCAGTGATTGTTATCAACTGCGCATACAATCTGTGAAATATAAATGTCCAATCACAAAATGCTTCAGGCCCTTCTCAATTAGAATTTTGAAATAGCAATACGAAATCATTGAATAGTTGCTATATAGCCACCATGATATGTTTAATACCATATAACACGACAGTCAGGGTTTTGCTTTCTCTCATTTCATTAACTAAATGAAATGATGATATGCCTATATACAACAACATGCACGAGTATATGGCACAATAATTGTCGGCTGTGTGTGTGAGTTGAGATATAGGCAGATAGGTACTTCATTGATTTTGATCTATCGGAATGTTTATAATTATTTCAAAAGATTTTGATGAAATTTTGATTTTTTTTATTTACAAGGGATTTGCATATCCACCATTGCCTACTCATTCAATTTTCTTGAGTTCGTTAAAATCAATTAAATTGATTGTCATTTCAACATTTGTTTGAGTCAGTCAAATTCTAAAGTATTGTCATTTCAACATTTGTTTGAGTCAGTCAAATTCTAAAATGGAAATGGATGAAAATAAATTGACATTAGAGAAATAGATAGACAGTGAGACAGACAGAGAGTGAAAGAGAGAGGGGGGTGAGATATATCAGAAAAATAGAGGATGAAGTGGAAAGAATGGATCGAGGAAATGACTAAGAAGAGAGAGGAGGTGGGGTGAGAAGTGGTTTAAGAAGGGGAGTGAGAGATATCAGATAGAAAAATAGAGGATGCAGTGGAAAGAATGGATCGAGGAAATGACAGAAGGGAAGGGAGCTAAGAAGAGAGGAGGTGGAGTGAGAAGTGGTTTAAGAAGGGGGAGTGAGAGATATCAGATAGAAAAATAGAAGATGAAGTAGAAAGAATGGATCAAGGAAATGACAGAGGAGGATGGAGCTAAGAAGAGAGGAGGTGGGGTGAGAAGTGGTTTAAGAAGGGGGAGTGAGAGATATCAGGTAGAAAATTAGAGGATGCAGTGGAAAGAATTGATCGAGGAAATGACAGAAGGGGAGCTAAGAAGGGAGAGGGGTGGTAATGGGGTGTACGACACAAAAAAGAACTCTGTCATTTTAAATATCATAAGCCCAGAAATTGGTTATAGACTGATATAAGCGAGTAGCATAATTATTTGATTCGCCCAATCCTTTCAGACATTTCAGCTAATTTTCTCCAAGTTTCCAATTTTCTCCCCTCATTATTGCAATAATTATTACACTTGTATTCCCAATCAATATATTCTGTATCCACAGACAGCACCACTTCTCCCTTATCTTGCCAAATATCTCCCCTCCCTAAAAATTGCTTTCACTTGACCTCCCCCTCCCTTCCCCCTCTCTCACTCCTCCATCACTCTTTCCATTATTTCCCCTCCTTCTCCTCACCCATTTACAACCTCTCAATTTTCATTCCCATTGGGTTGACATCAATTAAAGGGGAAGTTCACCCTGACAAAAAGTTTGTTGTAAAAATACCAGAAAAAGCAATAAAAAATATTGGTGAAGGTTGGGGGAAAAGAAACATTACGTTTTTTAGTTGCGGACGTCATATACAAGCAGCTGCCACAAATGTTATGTCATATAAAATGCATAAATTTCAATTTTTTAATGGTTTATAATGACTAAAAATTATCTTCTTTCGGGAGTGGGTGTGCAATAGTTTGTCTCCTGATATACTGAAGGCACAATTAAATCTATCCTTAATTTTTTGAGAAAATGAGATTTCAGTGATATTTTTAATTGACGATACATTGGAAGCTGCTCGCATATGACGTCGCAAATAAAAAAAAAAATGAAAATTCTAATAACTTTTTCAAATCTTTGTTGGATTTCCCTCAAACCTTCATCAATATTTAATTCATTTTTTTCTGCTATTTTCACAATAAACTTTGTGTCAGGGTGAACTTCCCCGTTTATAAATCACAAATTCATGGAAAAAGTAATGTGAGAAAATCACACAACCGCAACGGGATTTTGAAACTGGCTTTGCAAGACCAGCATTTTACAAACTCGTGGGCAATCCAGGCTTCCGTCGAGGCGATGTAACATTCTCAAATTAGGTAATCTCCTAACATTAGTGTACAAATGTGTTGAAATAAGGATTAATTCAAAGCTTAAGATTTGTACATTGTCATATGATTCTATTACAAATAAATTCACAAAATCATGTTCAGGAGACTCATACAGTGTGTATACAATTATTTACAAGAACTAAAATTAACTAAATTTTTAACACATAATAAGAAAATAATTTGGAATAAATTCTTTTGGCTAAGAAGCACAACTCCAATAGGAGGTGTCGGATAATACAGGACTTGTCGGAGATAACGTTGGACAAGTCCTTTTCATGAAACGCTCCCCAGGAGAACCTTATACAGTAAGCATATCACGAGGCTGGACTTAATTTAACATGCAGGATTTAATATCAAAACCTGACAAAACATTTAGTTAGTAGTTCCGTGGATTTCCGAGCTGCCCTCAATTCCTAACGAACCCAAAATCTTGCTATGACATTATCTGATATCCACAAATTGATTACCATCGGATTTGTACATGAAAACACGTATTTGAGCAACTTGGCATGTACTATTTTGTATTTTAAGTACCGCGTACATGTACCCAGGCGTAAAACTCCTGAAACATTGCGACACAATCGTTTTTATGTGACAGTTTGATCGTGAAAATGTTAAGGGGGCTAAATCCCCCCCTCCTCCAGCCAAATATAGGGTTAAGTTAAGTGTCAAGGCTGACAACTTACATGGTATGATTCCCAGGTTGCCCGAACCTTAGCTGCTATAGTATTGGCTACACATAACAAATGATCAATCAGTCTACAGCAAAAAAAAATGAAAATTTGACGTTTGAAGTTGACAAGATTTTTGCATACAGTGCCTTTTATTTCCTTTGAATAAATTAGGTAATATTTCAAAGCACGTCATCACAGTATAATCACGTTATTCACTGAAGGTGCACTTTTATAGAAGCAGACATGTCTTCACTACTGGGCAGTTCCACGGTAACGGAGTGACATTCAGAAACAATATTTTTGCATTCAAAGTTCAAACAAAGATATCACCCATATTTGAATAGTTATTTGCAAAGAAATGGTACCTGACAGAAGTTGCTGAAACCCTCTTTTCAAAATAATAACATTTGTTATTTTGATCCACTGAATTAATGAGATATGAATATTTATAAACATCGTTACGGAGTGACGCAAAATGGACATGCATATTTGAGGAGAAAACATATTGCTCAAAATCTGTGAACTTTGAATTGCTATCATAATTTTGACTTATTGATTGGATTCTATGTCGTTCTAGCTTTTATTATGCTGCATTACATTAAAAAATTGGTGTATTATTTCATTAATTACAACTTAAAGATAAACCCATACCCGATTACGGAGTGACGGTTACAGAGTGACATCAGAAATATCCATGCACAGGTAACGTAAAATGAACTTATATTTTAAAATTTTTGTTTGATATGATGTAAAATGATGACCTTCAGATTATCCAAAAGAAAATTTTACAAATCAAGCAATAGTTTTCTTTTAAATTGAAATTAAGTAAAAAACAATATATGTAGTCCCATGTATAGACTTTCTTGTATGGTTTGGATTCTCCTATAAGGAGATGCGTAAGAAAAAAATGTTGTGGCTAATTATGTTCACCTTTTGTATTTATGAAATTCCATCTGAGTTTTGATAGAAAAATTTGATCCAGATTTGAAATACAGCCAATATAATTTTTTGGAAAATGTCCACTTTTGCTTGGAATTGCCCTACTACAAAAACCTTGCATCTCAAAAAATAAAATAAAAACTTTGAGGACAGCTCGATTTTTTGAGTTATGACAGATGTGAGAACTTTCTTTTGCCTCAAAAGATTCCTCTACAGGGATTAGGGGACTGTTTCCGAAGAATAAAAGGTTGACATCATACAGCTTTTTATTAGCTACCCCCAAATAATAATAAATATAGAATATAACGCTTCATACATTGGTTTCTAAGTGCTTTACATTGTAATTATTATTATTACCCCAGTCATAGGATCCATCACTGTTCCACACATTAAGTGCACCATCTCCACTCCCTGGGGAGTATCCTGGCCAGGCAACCGTTTATCGGTGCACATGTGCCAAATAGGTCTACATTTTGTGATACAAGTCAAAAGCAGGAATAAAAGTATTTGGAAGAATCATAAAGTGCACTTTGTCAAACATTGCCATTGAAAAGATTTGTTTTGGATTTGAGAACAAAGAATTTACCGAACGCAAAGTCATGAATTCAATATTGATCGATCCCTAAATACATGTATGGATAAACATTAATATGCCTTTTTCATAATAATAATAATAATAATTGGCATTTATATAGCGCTTTATCAATCTACTACTGCTCAAAGCGCTTCACAATTATTATTACCCGGTCACTGGATTCATAGCATTTCAAGCAGCCTGTTAGGCGCACACTTGCTAAACCAACCAAAATGATGGTTGTTTCCTACCGGTACCCAATTAGCACCTGGGTGAGAGTGGCAAAGTGCAGTTTGACGCCTTGCCAAAGGACGCTAGGCCATGGTGGGATTCAAACAAACGACCCTCTGTTTACAAGGCGAGAGTCAGAACCACTACACCACAGCGCTTCCATAAAGAGCGATTTTGGTGGCAAGTAATCTTTACCTACAGATACATTGTAAAAACAATTCAGTGGATTTGCAGAATTCAGTCGGTTTACTTTGGAGAGACTATAAATTTGGAAATGCAAGAAGATTCAGTCAATTATGGTGAACAGATGTCATGATCAGTTTACTTGACATTTGACCATTAAACTCAAGATGCAATCAACAAAATAACTCAAATTACATTATTTTGTGCATTATCGTTACAGATTGAATGAATTTTACACTAAAATTTTTGTGGGACCATCTCACTCAAATGAAAGTGATCTCATATTGTTCTTTGTGCTATCCCATTGTGATCTAAAATAACACTTGCTGGTACAGAACCCAAGCAAATGCCCTACGTGACCATCAACCAAAATGTAATTGTCTTGCAATCCAGGGGCCGTATTCTGAAAATTGTCTTAAGAGAAATATTCTTGTACCTTTAGAGTTACAATGAAATCCGTATTCCAAAAATTCTTGTATCTTTTCTTGTATATTTTTTTGTAACTTTCGCTGAGCGTGCATGATGTCAGAGCTAGAATTATGCATAAAGTTAAAAACGGCGCATAAATATCCCTTTGCACAAGATAACATATCGAGATAAAAGGTATTCTGAAAATTCTCTTATCTTTGCGTTCTGTTAACTTTCTTGCAAAATACAAGAAAATTTACAAGAGGTAGGGGGCTATTGTAACTTATTGTTGCATGCAATATTGTCCGTCTGCAATAATTATTTCTTGCTGCATCCCGCAAGAACATCATGTTTTACAAAAGGAGACATTCCAAACACATTATAACGACGGATTGGTAGACTTTTCAGCAATCAAAAATTGGTGTTCGAGACGATGAATCTTTTCAGAGAAAATATGTCTCTGAGAAGAGCCACGTGTATTTTTAGCACAGAAGCGCACAAGCATAAGCGCCGGGGGCGCAAGGAAATTACACCTCATATCAACAATGCGCAGTTATGCGCTTCATTATTTTTCAGAAGAGACACTTCTATTGGTTGACCTAAGCATATAACAAGCTTAATGATTGATTGATGAGGAAATATTGGGCGTGTCAGAGATAAAATAGGGGACGTCCTTACAAAGACAATTTTCAGAATACCAATTTAAGAGAATTCTAGTGAGCTGTTATCTTGCCGACTTACAAGAAAAGTTACAATAAAAGTTAAGACAATTTTCAGAATAACACCCCAGAACTGTTACTAGTAGTTCACAGAACTAAAATAATCACTACATACTGGATTGAACATCATACCATTCCCTTTCAGGCCAGGGATTCTTCATCGTCCACCACGGTCACCATGGCGATGATGACCCCTATCTTCTTCTCTGTGCTCTCTTCTATTTTCTCTATCCCTCTTTCCTCCATCTCTGTCTCTATCCCTTCTGCTTTCTTTGTAAGTATTCACATCTTCATTGTCCCTAGAAGCTCTTCCTCTATGTCTGTCATCCCTTTGACTGACTGATCTTTCGTTCTTTCGTCTTCTATCCATCTGGTCATCCTCCTTCATCCGCTTATCATTTCCATTCCTTTCATATCTATCACGGCTTGGAGAATCAGAACGTTCAACTTTAATTTTCTTTTCTCTGTGTCTGTCACTCTCCTCCCTCCCGCTGCTTTTCTTATGTCTTCTCTCCTCGCTATCACTTCTTGGTTCTCTCTTAATCTTCCTTTCCTCTCTCCGATCATCTTTCCTTTCTCTCTTCCTACTCTCTCCATCGCTCTCCAGCTTAATTGTCCGTCTTTCACCATGATGCTTTGAGGTTGATTTCTTTCTACGCTCTTCTCCTGAATCACTCTCTGAATCAGAGTCGGCATACTGTCCTCTCCTCGATTTTCCATTGTGTCCATTTTCCTTTCTCCTTCTCCTATCTCTCTTTTCATGTTCATCCAGACTACTATCATCATCTGAAGAGGTTTCAGAATGGTGTCCTTTTTCTGATTTTCTACTATGCTTTCGTTGTTTGTTCCTTCTGTCTCTGTTATCAACTTCATCATCTGATGAGGTTTCAGAGTGATGTCCTCTCCTTGATTTTCCACTATGCTTACGTTCTTTCTCCTTTCTATCTCTCTTATAATGTTCATCATCCGAAGATGATTCAGCATACTGTCCTTTTCTGGATTTTCCACCATGCTGCCTTTCCTTTTCCCTCCTTCTGTCTTTCTGCGCTCGTTCATCTGAGTAGCTATCACTATCATCTGATGAGTGCGATGCCTTTCTTCTTTTCTTTATCTTCTTCATGTCCTTCTTCTTCTTAGAGCTCTTTGAATTTAGACGCTTCTGCTTCTTCTCCATCTTCTCCAACTTCCTGCAATTAGGAAAAAAAATATTAAATCAATTATTATCCAATTCCATGTGCATCAGCTAAGCAAATTAATGTCTTACTATTATATTATTGTTTATTTTTATTTTTTGCAAGGACAAAAATGTTCCAATCGTGTCAAAACAAATCCACTAAATCATTCTGCTCAGCTCATAAAAGCCTATATCTACAGGTCACATGCCTGGCTTAGGATTCCTAGTATAATGTCTCAAGTTTACTGAAATATTTCAGTCAATTTCTTGAGATGAATATTTAGTTAGAGCCACTTTATCAACCCCGGCAGATTCAACTGCGGCAAGTTCCACTGTACGATTTCTAACAAATGTAAAAAGTATCAGAATAGCGAAGGATACAAAACAAGTCAAAAATTTTTTTTTTGCACATTTCACATCCTTTGTGATAATTATTGTGCCTTCCTGCAAGTTAACCTCAACAGATTGGTCAACAACAGAGTACTCAACACTCTGCATGAGTCATTGTATTTCTCTCCTATTACAGAACCACTGTACTTTTTTTAAAAAGATGTCGTTATTCTTCCCCATGCTTTGGGTTCCTTGCCGAGTTAAATATTTCTATGTTTCCATTCTCATTTGCAGCAAATTCTACATGTATGTAGGAAAACTTATTGAATGTTGGTGGCACATGAATTTTGAAACATACAAATTCTTTTTGGATCAATGTAAGCATGAGCATACTTACTTAAGTAGTTTCACTTTATCTTTCATGGAGAGAGATTTGAGGAAAGCTTCTTCTGGTTCCACATCTTCATCCTCATCGTCACTGCTGCCAACAAATTTCTGCAATATCAAATAAAATTTGGGGCGATTAATTAGATTTGTATTGGAATTATTAATGTCCAATCAACTTCGTTTTATAAGTGATAAGGTAAAATCTTTACATTTAAAAAAATGGTACCTTAAAATTGTGAAAACAAACGAGTTGTAAATAAAATACTGGTACAACAATTTGAAAGACTCATATAGTCAGAGTTTTCTATAATTAATTGGCATAACATGTCATTACCATGGCAATGCAATAAAAAGATTTGTCTTCACACTAAAACAAAGGTGTGTGCCAAGTTTCAAGAGTAAGTTAGAGAAACTGGGGAAGTAGTTTGACCCGCAGGATTTGCGACAGACAGACTGCCAAACCACATGTTCAACTGTACGCAGATTCCTCCAGGATATATATACTCCTCCAAACTTAGATAGCGGGAGAATAATAAAGACAAATCTGATCCAATATCTGAAAACCATGTTTCTGTTTTTACTACTGGTTCTCGCAATATTCATTTCAATCAAACAAAGGTAAAATGAAATTGTAGGAGAAATTAAATGTTAAAAAAGCAAAAACAAATGATTTCCAAAATGACAGATATTTTGCTGTGACATTTAAATGCCATTTTCTTCCCTTCTATCCACCAAGATTCTCCAACATGCTAAGAAAAGATGTACTAGTACATTAGATTCCAGGGCGAGGTCACATGAAAGATGCCAACCTAGGTATTACCAAGCGGTCCTTGCATAAATCATTAACCTTTTCCATTCTCATACATTGAGCGCCTGACAGTATGGTGGAGGGTCTCATTTTTCAAGTGTTTGGTGAAGCTCAGTCAGGGATCTAACTCACAACCTCAAGTTGGTGGGGCCGGCACTCTAACGCTGAGCCACCATATCTGATTACAGGAATTGGCATGCCTTCAGAGCACATTACACAAAACATACAACAGAGAGCGTGACATCTACTTGCATACAGACAGTCATCTCACCTGATTTTTAGCATCTTCATTGACTTTCCTTCCGAGGACGTTCTGTTTCAGGGCCAGCCCACCCCTTCTCATATCCTCCATCAGGTCAGATTTATCGGTGCTGGGTCCAGCAATCTCATCATCCTTGGTCTGGTCAAACTTTGGGCACTGTAGATGAAAGCAATGGGAAGTTTATCAAAAAAATGTGTTGTATCATAGGGATAGCAGGGTACTGGTAATGGTAAATACATGACTTGTATATCCTCTGAAAATTGTATCATACTACTTTCCAAGAATAAAGAGCCAAGTGTGTGACATGACTTACTTGAATTCTGATGGATTTAGTGTCTAAAAGAAATGCAATACAATGGTCAAACTAAGATGTCTCCATGTTAACAAGCTTGGCGCTTCTGTTATTGATGGGAGCAAATGGAATTCCTATAGTGTTTATGTGTGTGCTGATACCTGAACTCAAATGTATAACAACAGTAAGAGAGAATATATTTTTTTTACATATTACAACCATTTCAGGATCAAACATGCTAAGTGGTGAATTTAGAAATACAAGATTTTGTCTCTTACATGTAGTAGACCATTTTTTTGTCATTAATTCTGTCATCTGATTTAGTCAATTTGTTTTTGAGACAAACTCGTATTCACCCAATTTACTAGGTCAAAAAGATCAAATGGGTAATATGAACCTATATTATGCATAAATTTACAATTGGCTTCATGCAACATCACCGAAAATCGCATACCTCTCTATCAGTGTTGACATGGCCCCACTTGTGGCATCTGATACACTTGACGTTGCGGACAGCGATACCAAAGGGTTGGTCGGTGACTTCCATGTCCTTGGCGTAGCCTTCTCTAGGAGCCCCACGCTGCCATTCAAACTTGTACTCCTGATCCCCGTCCTCCTTCTCTTCTTGCTTCATGCCCTTGGGCGGTTCGTACATGAAATTCAGGCCATGCTTCACCCGTACATCACCCATTAGCTGCCTGTATAGAGATTCAAGACAGTGATAGATACATTAAAAACAGTTTGTGGGACGGCTTATTATATTCACTCGCGTTCGTAATCACTCGCGTCGGGTTGGTAATCACACGCGTTTTTTATTTTTGGCGATTTTTTTTTTTTCGGTGCGATTTTTTTTCTAACGGTGTCTTCAATGGGACAAACGTACTGGAAAAATAAAATGAAATTGAAATTCGAGTTTCGTTTTATTTTAAGCTGGTAAGTGCCTTAAATAAAACGTTCTCGACCACTGTTTTAAGATAACAGGCAAATTTTGACTACTGTTTTAACATAATCACATTCCACATCTTAAATCTTAGAGCCATAGGCGGCGGAAGCGGGGGGGGGGGGCTCCCCCTAAAAAAAGAGAGAGGGGGGAGAAAGGAAGGGAAAGAGGGAGAAAAGAGAAAGAAAGAAAAAAGACAGACAGAAAGAAAGAAGCAAGGAAAAAAGGAGAAAGAAAGGAGAAAAGGAATAAAGAAGAAAAAGGAGGAAAGGCTACTCTCGATTTAGCTTTGCCTTTGGAGGATTTTCCTGAAGTCTGTGGTATTCTTTATAAAGCATAGTGAGGTGCTACAATTTCATAATATCACTATTTATTTGCTTCTTCCTTTCTTTGTGAATTATTCTACACTAACGTAAAAAATCAGGGGGGAAAAAAGTGCTGAAGAAGAAAAGCAAGAAGGAGGAGGAGAAGTAGAAGAAGAAAAAAGAAGATGGAGGACATAAGGGGGTAAAAATAAAATTAAAAAGAGAAAATTGAGGAGAGGATGTAGAAGAAGAGAAAGAGAAGATAAAATAAGGGGAAGACTGAGAAGAGAAAAGGAAGAAGTGAGAAGGGAGATGAACAATAAGGACAAATACAGAGAAATAAAAAAAAACTAATACAGAGAAATACAGAGAAATTTAAAAGAACAAATACAGAGAAATTTTAAAAAAAATTAAAAATGTTTGAAAAAAACTCCTCAAAACAGACTGCTGCCAGCTGTCTGGGGTGGATCAAGCTTGTTATCTATTCTTGGTACTTAAAACAGTAGTCGAGTACATTTTATTTTAAGGCACTTAATTGCCGGCTTAAAACGAAACTCAAATTTCCCTGCATGTCTGTTTCATTGAAGACACCGTTAAAAAAAAATCGCACCGAAATAAAAAAAATCGCCAAAAATCCAAAACGCGAGTGATTACGAACCAGAACGCGACGCGAGTGATTATAAACTGCCTGTGGGACTGTAGATTGATAAAACATGGTAAAAAAACCTTGGAAATCAGATTGTGGGACCGATGATTGATGATACAAGTAAATGGTATAGAAACATGAAATTCAGTTTGTGGGATTGTAGATTGATAACAGATGGTCATGAAATATGAAAATCAACTGGGAAATCTAACTTGATGTATGGGTGGACTTTCCATTTAAATACTGCATTACTTTTCATTCATGTCTTCCAAGTACTTAACCTTACTTTTAAGTTTAAGAAGGGCATCGTCATTCAATGCCACAAAGAGCCTCAGTATGAATAGGCAAAGTAAAAGAAAGTATCAGTTTCCCATCCCCAAATACATTGTTTTTGCTGCTGCATCCCCCCCCCCAATTTTTTTTTTTCAATATTTCAAGACACAAGTTTGATTTATTTCTGCTTATTTCAGGTCGTTGAATGAAAGTCTTGCCCAAAGACACTACATCTGTTATCTGGGGGTGGGGGGGGGGGGGGGAGAAATGTGGTTTTGGAGAGAAAAAAAATACCCTCATCCTCCTGTTAGTGTTATTCAAAAGGTGAGATCAGAAACTGCTTTTCTGAATTTGCCTAATGCAGACCTGCCAACCTTCTACAACAAAAAAAAGTATTCTTAGAAGAAAAAAAGAGGATTTTTTAAAGTTTTGTCTCAACGTAATAATTGCCAGCCTGTTGTAGTGAGATCGGTGAAAAAAATGTGAAATGATTCTACTTGGAAAAATTGAAAATTCACCCTTTTAAACATGTGCTCATGTAGGCAAGAATTCACTTATTCTTTTCATGCAACAAGTTACTGGCCCGACAGTGATTTTTACAGGTCTGGGACTGTCGGATCGGTGCTAGTGTCACACGCTGTGTATATTACATACTCCATGATCGGAAATTGAAAAAAAAAAGTAACAAATCATACCAAAAAAGTATTGGTGTATTCATAGCAAAAAAAGAAGAACAAATACTCTAAAAAGGGAGCGGTTTGAATGTCTGCTAAAGGAGCCCTGCAAAAGTGGAACAATTACACCATGACAAACAATATTACCTATTGTTATAAGTATCTTGTTCTCTTTCATATTCAGATCTCAAGGCTTCTTGCTTTTTCTTTTCTGCATCAGTTCTCTGTTCTGCCATCCATACCTGTTCAACACCAAAAAAAACCAAAAAACATTTAATTACCAAGTTGGCTTGATGAACGTGTAAAATGGTTGAATTTGAAAATACTTTGGACAAAGATCAGAAACATAAAACATTATTATCATTCATCTGAAACTAAATTTTGTGAAAGGTAAGCTACATGTAAGTTAACTTGCTTAAATAAGTAAACGTTAAATCTAGATCTAGACCACACACACTAGTACGAGGTTAATATTCTAGACTAGTGAGTAGGCCTACATGTAGGTAGTGAGTCTGACTGACGTTTGTCGTTAGGCATAACTTTTGTTAGACTATATACATGTAGTATGTAGACTAAACTGAAGTGAACAAATAATTACATTTTGGTGAATTGTTCAGGGCCTGCATATATAGCTGCACATGCATCATTCATTATCTGGCATTTTTTAATTTTTTTTTTAAAAGAAAGTCAAACTGTTCATGATGGTGAAAATTAAAAGACAAAAAGGCCAAATAGAGCACATTCAAAAATTGAAGAAAAAAATGAAATAAAAAGTAGGGCCTATATCTAATTAATAGTTTGAGTTTGAAACTTTGGCGCTAATGCAGTTTCGCACCGGCCGATTACCAGCATACCTCATCACCAATACTTGTTCCCAAATGTCTCTCAGTCACATTTCGAGGTCAATATACCCATCTCT
Organism: Lytechinus pictus; assembly: GCF_037042905.1. Lineage (NCBI taxonomy): Eukaryota > Metazoa > Echinodermata > Echinoidea > Temnopleuroida > Toxopneustidae > Lytechinus > Lytechinus pictus. The sequence continues at coordinate 18,289,277 of NC_087257.1, forward strand.
TTTCCAAATATCGTGATCGGGAACGGCTGTATTTCAGCTTTGATCTCGATGTCGTTGTCCGAATCCTCAGACATCACTTCGCGGATCGCTTGGATTCGCCGTGCGCCGTAATGTTGATATGGACTGAAGTTATGCGACCAAAAGATTCGCCTGCAGCATGCTGGCAGTTTGTTCGCCACATGTTCACATGATTCGGTTGCTAACTTCAGTCCATATCAACATTACGGCGCACGGCGAATCCAAGCGATCCGCGAAGTGATGTCTGAGGATTCGAACGACATCGAGATCTGGACAGACTGGAGATCACTCCTAGTACCAATGAGGTCCAAACATTACATGTATGGACCTCATAGGCGACATCAGTGATAAAACCGGTTAGACATTGCCGTTTCTATTTGCACCCAAGAACTTTGGCAAATGTACGCCTTAATACATAGTGGATGGTAACAATTTAGGTATTAATTAGTTTTAAACATGATAAGGAAACTTCTACGACATTTGAAATTTAATGGATTGAGGTTAAACTTACATTTTCAGTCTTTTTTCTTGAATTCTTGGTGAGCGTTCCAAACGCTGTGGGGACTGATCAACTACGATGTGATTCACGTACTGGTCAGCTGATCGGTCAGGTGATCGGTTGGTTATCTTTTTGTCAGACGTTCATAATTTATATTACAATATATCAATCTTCAGTATCTTGATTTCAAGCATCAGTATTGCAGGGAAAAGTCATTATCGATTGGAATCAATGGCAGATCGGGGGGGGGGGGGGGGGGTTGAGCATTTCTGGCCCGTTCCACCTTTTGAGATTCATAGTCAATATTTTGGATGTAAAAAAAAAATGTCGTTCGTACAAAGTTAAGTCCCCCCCCCACCTCCTTATGAAAATCACAGCAATATTTGTAATGGGGATATTTTGTTCATATTCTTTGCTCTTTTTTGTCCTTTTCTTTTTTGCTTCCCAAATTTATTTTACTTTGAACATATGACTTTCTATATTTAATGAAAAACTTTTTTAGGGGGGTGGGGGCTTGCCAAATATAACGCGCGACAAGATGACCTTCTTTTTTTAGTGACAACTTTTTTTTTATTTGTCAAATTTTACGAGAGACAAAATGACCTTCGATCATTATTAATTAAACCTTTTTTTTGGAGGGTAGGGGGCTCGCCAAATAGTGACACACTTTTTTTTGTAAAATGTTATGCAAGAAAAAATGATCTTCAATCATTATCAGCTACCTTTCATTTTTTTTTAGGGGGGGGGGGCTTGTCAAATTTTACGTGGGACAAATGACCTTCATTTTTTAGTGATTTTTTTTTTATACTTGACAAATTTTAAGAGGAACAAAATGGCCTTCAATCATTTTTAGTTAAAACCTTTTTTTGGGAGGGGGGCTTGCCAAATATTTCACAAACAAAATGAACTTCAATTTTAGTGACCATCTTTTTATTACTTTTAAAATTTCACGCAGGACAAAATGACCTTCACTTTTTTTTAATGTTATGTTATATCGAGATTTTTTACCTGACTGCTAAAAAAGCACGAATGCCTGTGAGCAAGCAACCAGGGGACCAACGGCTTAAGGTCCTCTCCGAGGGACCTGGTAATGAGGATAAGCCTTGAGGGCACTAGCGCACCACTTGGGAATCGAACCCGGGTCACCGGAATCCGAAACCCCTGCTCTACCGACTGAGCCATCGCGCCTCCGATATGAGCGTGATCGGTTCATCACGGACGGACATTTGATAGATTTTGAAAACTTTGAAGGCTTGTAACAAATTAGGAATAAGATGAACATGGTTCCTTTGTGTTTTATAGTGAAGGGTAGGACAAAGTATGCTGAATGATGAAAAAAGTTTGTTGCCATGGTTACCTACAAACATAGGTAGCCACTAAATGTGCCATATCACGGACGGACATGATAGAAATGTGGTTTTCAGAATTTTTGAACATTTTTATTGTTTCTATCTAAATAGCTTAACATTGACCAATAATTGTTAATGCAACTTACACTCGGGTATGTTAGCTTCTATGTTCAGCATATTGAATTCTTAACCAATATCAAACTTCTGAGAGAATTGCAAATATTTTCCATCTCGGACGGACATCTCGGACGGACATCACGGACGGACACATATAAAATACATTGGAAGTACCTTGTAAGAAGTTCTTATTACTTGTTTGGGGGAACAAATGCTAATGTATTGATGCTTTGTACATTTTTTTATATGATTAAACAATATTAGTTGCACAATCAAGTTGCTACAACTTCAATCAAGTTGCTACAACTTGATTTAAGTTGTAGCAACATGATTTCTATGCTAGACACACAAAATAATCTAGCCATATGATTGCTTTTAAAGACAGTTCTTTTCAAAATCAAATATCCTAATGCACATTGTCTTCTTTTCAATTTAGAGAATACTGTAGTTGGTACCAAATCAACATCCAGTGGATCAATGATCATGTTGATACTTATCATGATGATAAATGTTCATACATTTTTAGGCATTAATTTTCGAAGAGCACATATTTTTTTTTAATGTCCATTAAGTAAATCCAAAAGATTCACAGGTTGCTGATCATTATGCTTGTTTGGTGGATCAAGTATGACCACAACACTTGTCCAGGCTCTCTTCAAATTCATCTTTTGTCCATATTAAAGTGGAGACACACCTTCATATCAACAGCCTCATGTATTTAGGCACTGACCAAATCCAAAATTGAAATCAGATACCAATTAAACTTAAAAACACTGCAGTGCAAATTTTTTTAATGAATTGTATGCATTTTCAGATTACCAGATCAGCAATTTGCTCAAAATTAGCTCCAAAATGGACTTTAAAAAAGGAATTGTTGTACTTTTCACAAGCCTCAAGGACGTGATGTCATGTTCTGTTAGAAGCATTGTGAATCCATAGGTTTGCACATGGAATTTTTTTTTTTTTTTCTGCTTATCAGAATATGCATTCTACTTTCTTCTTTTCCATCACTTTCTGCAAGCTTCAATTGATGAAATATACAGCTTTTGACTTATTCTTGCTCTATTTCATTTCCTGCTTTTTGGCATACATGTAGCTTCCAACTCTATCTGCATTCCAATTATGTTTTAAAAAAATTTCCTGACAACAATTAAGTCCCAATAACAGCCAAAGAAAGATTTCACAAAAAATTGTGAAGAGTTGTAGGTTTCCATCCATTTGAGTTCTGAATAATTCTCAGTACCATTTTTCACTGCAAATTGGAACTAAAATTAAATTCATAATCTGCTCAGTATTTGCTCATTGTCTGTCCGTGATGAAATTAATGTCCGTCTGCGATTATTTTGATTGATTTATGATATGGATAAAATGTATGGATTTTAGCTATATTCAAATGAAATGATGTACAGTGTCTAGTGAGATGCTTCTGCACACTTTTATTTTTGTTTCTATTCTGATAAAGAATAAAAAGCTGAATCCATACATATTATCCATATCATAAACTCAATAAAAATGATCACGGACAGCCATTAATTTCATCACGGATGGAAATTTCAAAATGGAATGTTAACATCTACCAGAAAAATTTACTTCCCATATTTTTTCTACTAATTTATGTTTGATGATAGATTAATGTTTAGAGTACAAGAAAATCCAAACCAAATTGGAGTAGCTTTGAAAACAATAAAAATAGAGTGAATTGAATTTGAGTGAATTTACATTGTCCGTCCGTGATGAAATTAATGTCCGTCCGTGATCATTTTTGATTGAGTTTATGATATGGATAAAATGCATGGATTTCAGCTATGTTCAAATAAAATGATGTACAGTGTTTAGTGAGATACCTCTACACCTTTTTATTTTTTATTTCTATTCTGATAAAAAATAAAAAAACTTTTTATATTTTTTTTCATCACGGACGGAAATTTCAAAATGGAAATGTTCACACCTACCAAAAAAAATTACTTCCCAATATTTTTTTTCTACTAATTTATGTTTGATAATAGATTAATGTTCAGAATGCAAGAACATCCAAACCAAATTAGAATAACTTTAAAAACAATAAAACTAGAGAGAATTTAATTTGAGTAAAAATGTCCGTCCGTGATGAGAGGTAATAGCACCCCTACAAATAAAATGGACTATTCCAGTACTTTCGGATTTATCAATCTTCATGAAACTGAGTTCTTTGAAACCTGAGATATCAAAGATTATCTTAAAAGCAATTTTGATAGAAATATCTTTAAAAAAAAATTTCACCTCAATGCTAACCCTTAACCGATCATGCTCAGATGTTAAACTTGGGGGGGGGGGGAGGCTTGCCAAATATTACACGGACAAAATGAGTCTTTTATTTTTAGTCACCATCTTTTCTTTTTACTTGTCAAATCTTACGCGAGACAAAATGACAATTTTTCTGTGATAACCTTTTTGGGGGGGTTGTCAAATTTTACTTGAGAAATTGCACCCCCCTACTTTGGAAAATCGAAGATTAAGATCATGAGTATAGCCTACATCTCAGAGGCATAAACAGATGGGGGCATGGCTGGCCATCCCCCGAGTGGATTTCACCTGAAAAAAAAACATAGGAGCAACGGAAGGAAGAAAGAAAGAAAAATGAAAGAAAGAACGAAAGGAAATTTAAAAAGGAAAGTAATGTGAGAACAAATAATCCGGGGGGGGGGGGGCTACTCAGATAATAAAAAAATCTGCCATCTGTAATTAAATTGGATTAGTTAATATCCAGAGGTCCCAGGGCTACCAACATACATGTAGCGCGGGCAGTGCATGGCGTACCTAGGATTTTCCACAGGGGGGCAAAATCGGCCACCAAAAAATTTGACAAGCAAAAAAAAAGGAAAAAAAGGCTCTTCAATGAAAAAGGTCTTCAATCGTACCAGAAAAAATTTGACAAGCAAAAAAAAAGTCTTCAAGCTCGCCAGGGGGGGCAAAATAGGTATTCAAGCTCGTCGGGGGGGGGGGGGGGGCAAAATAGGTTTTCAAGCCTGTCAGGGGGGCCGGGGGGCAGAGATATGTAATTTGCATGGGTTTGTGACTCATCGGGGGGGGGGGGCAGACTGCCCCCCCCCCCCTAGGTACGCTAGTGCTCGGGACTTACATTACGTAACTTGTATCTTCCACATGCGACATGTACTATGCCCCCTCTTATGAATCAGGGACAACTCGGACCACGGGACATCTCGGACCGCGGGCCGAGTTGTCCCACCCATTACGAGATTTTTTTTCCACAAATTTGCGTCTATTTTTCCGTCATTTCGAAATTTCTTGTAAAGATTTTCTAGAGATATGGTCTGATGGTAATGTTCTTCACTTTCTATTACTTTTTTTTCGCTGAAATAAATAAAAAAGTGTAATTTTAGGCGTTTTTCGACAGCTCGCGATTCCCATAGGCGCGCGTGTATTAACTGTGTAGGTGCTCGGCTCGGCCCCGCTCAACAACCGACTTGGTTTTGTGATCATTTCTCCTCAAGTTACCACTTTTATCGCAGAAGATGGACTTTCTTGTATTCCATTAACTCCATTTTCTCATCAAAAGGATAAAATTTGGAGTATTTGCACGATTTTCTTAAAGTTTTTCACCTTTTCTCTCTGGTCGTAAGAAGCGAACAACCGATGAACGGTCCGCTGCTCTTCATCGCAATTCTACGTAGCTCGGCCGCCTAAACTGGCGGGGTGGGATTCAGCCCGAATCCTCAATGGAAGTGGGCGTGCACAGTCAAA